>NC_057809.1:404241787-404315569 GCF_018294505.1 Triticum aestivum | reverse complement strand
AATATCATCAAACAGTAATGCCGGTGGAGCGGGGGAGGATGCGCGGGGTGCGGGGGGTCGGCGGCGGCGGTTGAGTAGGGGAGGGGTGTGGGGGGTCGGCGGCGGCGGTTGAGTAGGGGAATCGAGGGTGCGGGGGGTCGGCGGCGGCGGCCGGTGGACCGAGGGGTGCTCGGCGGCGAGGGGGACCGGATCTGGCGAGGTGGGATAGCGATCGAGATGGAGGGGGATCGAGATCGAGTGTCCATGAAATTTAAAAATATTCATGATAGTTCAAAAAGTGCCCATGAAATACAATCGAGAAATGAAGGCTACGATTTAAATACAATCGATCTTAGCTAGCTATCTGTTGACAATCTTCTTGCCCTTCTTTTTCGCAAATGGAGTTCTTCTGTGGAACGGGCGTCCTTTAGGTAGGGTGGTCCTGCTTATTCTTGTGGTGTATGCTGCTACTTCATCATCGTTGTCATGTTCGATCCTCGGGTCGCCATACTTGTCGAAGTCTTGCTAATTGGCTACTCCATCCATTCCGATGATCTTCCTTTTGCCTCTCCTCACGACAACATGACTGGGCTTTGACGGGTCGGTAATGAAGAAGCATTGGTCCACTTGGGAAGCCAGTACCCATGGCTCATTTTTCGCGGTGATGTTTGCGCCCGCGGTCTTGGATTTGGCTTCGGGTATAACCATGGTGGTGAAATACTGGTCTTCTTTTAGGACGCTCTTGGCCCATCTGACACGGAACATCGGGACCTTCTCTCCAGCGTAGCTCAGCTCCCAGATCTCCTCGATCCTTCCGTAGTATCTGTCCTTGTCATTACCAATGTAGGATTCCATCGTTACCCCGGAGTTCTGATAACCATCGCTCTTCATGTCCTTGGCCTAGGTGTAGAATGTGTAGCCGTTGATATCGTACGCCTCATAGGTCATCAGGTTGTGCTCGGCGCCCTGTGACAAGGCGAATATGAGTTGTTCTTCCGCGGAAGAATCCTCATGTAAAGGGTACGACAGAAGCTTCTGCTTGAACCAACGCGTGAAACATGAGTTGTGCTCTTTGAGTATATCTCCGTCCGTCCTCTATTGGCCTCGGTCATTGTACGTCTTCTTAATAAAGGTTTTGTGTTGTACCACCCAAGGATCGACCACGTCTATGTGTTGTAGCGCGACTAGGTTTGCTCTTTCAAAGCCGGCGAGTCGACCCTCGAAGTCGACATGCATTTCGCGACGACCCTCATGGTGACCCCATCCAGCGAGCCTGCCGAGGTGCCTGTTGACGGGCAGACCAACGGGGTTCTCGATGCCTAGATAATTCATGCAGTAGGAGATGCACTCTTCGGTCAGAAAGCCCCTGGCTATGCTTCCCTCTGGACGTGACATGTTGCGAACGTATCCTTTGATGACACCATTCATCCTTTCGAACGGCATCATGCTGTGCAGGAACGTCGGCCCGAGTTGGATGATATCGTCCACGATATGGACCAGCAGATGCACAATAGCGTCGAAGAATGCGTGCGGGAAGTACATCTCAAGCTCGCATAGTATCACCACGATCTCTTCCTGTAGCCTTCTGAGTTGCCTCACGCCAACAGACTTCCGAGAGATGACGTCGAAAAAGTTGCATAGGCCAAAGAGGGTTTCACGGACGTGCGCGTCCATGATCCCACGGATTGCAACTGGAAGTATCTGCGTCATCAGCACGTGACAGTCGTGAGACTTCATCCCGCTAAACTTCAGCTTCGCTGGGTCTAGGTATCTGCTTATCTTCCCCGCGTAACCGTAAGGAAGTTTTACTTCTACGAGGCAGGTGAAAAACTGCTCGATCTCCTCCTGACTTAGAGTGAATCACGCGGGAGGGTAGTCATTTCCGGTCTTCTTGGCCTTTTTGCCTTTGTGATGACTTTCCGTGTCCTGCTTCGCCTCATCATCATCATCATCATCATGATGATCATCATATATAGCATGAAGCTCCTGCCTGATGCCCATTGATTTCAAGTTTGCCCTTGCTTTCGGCCCATCTTTGGTCCTCTCTGGCATGTTGAGCAGGGTACCAAGTAGACTCTCGCACACGTTCTTCGTGATATGCATGACATCAAGGCTGTGAGGCACACGGTGGATCTTCCAGTACGGCAAGTCCCAGAAAACAGACCTCGTTTTCCATACCTTCAGCAGCGGCTCTGGCGCCTTTCGCTTCTTTCCCGGCTCTGGCGCCTTTTGCTTCTTTCCCGGCAGTTGGCAGTCTTTCCAATTTTTCAACAGCTCGTCTATTTCCTCGCCGCTCCTCATACGCGGGCGTCCTCGGGGTTCGGTTTCACCATCGAACAGATCCTTGCATTTTCTCCACGGGTCATCGTCGCGAAGCCACCTTTGATGTCCCATGAACACGGTTTTCGAAGACCCGGGATCTCTATCTAGCTGGCGATACGTTGTGTCATCCATGCACGTGACGCATCCAGAAAATCTGTGGACCACCTGCCCCGCGACATATCCGTAACCGAGATAGTCGTGCACCGTCGTGAGCAGCGCGGCTCTCATAGGGAAATATTCTTTCTCTGCGGCGTCCCACGTATTGGCTGGCGTTTTCCACAGCGTGTCAAGCTCCTCTTTCAGCAGCCCCAGATACAGATTGATGTTGTTCCCTGGTTGTTTCGGTCCTTCAATTAGCATACTCATGTGAATGTACTTCCTCTTCATGCACAACCAGGGGGGAAGGTTGTACATCCACACAAACACAGGCCAGGTGCTATGTGTGCTTCTCTGGCTGCCAAACGGATTGACTCCATCAGTGCTCGCGCCCAGCACGATGTTCCTTGGATCATTCCCAAATTCTGGGTCTTTGAAGTTTAACGCTTGCCACTGGCTCGCATCCTTAGGGTGACTCAGCACGTTGTCTTTTTATCTATCTCCGGATCATTTGCGTCATCTTCTCGCTTCTTCTCCTCCCTATCCGCGTGCCAACTAAGGAGCTTTGCTACCTTAGGGTCCGCAAAATACCGCTGTAGACGAGGAGTGATCGAAAAGTACAACACCACTTTTCGAGGAGCTTTCTTCCTCTTCTTGTATCGAGTGACTCCGCACACGATTTTCTTCGCCTCCTCCAAACTGGTCGGGCACTTGTTCCCCTCGGGAAGACGTTCGTGCTAGAATGACATGTTCTCGTCGAAGCATGCGTCGGTCATTTTGTGTTTTACCTTCATCTCCAGAGCCATGAGCGTTACTTTCAGGCGGGTATCCTCGGGCCTGCATCCTTCATACAATGGAGTAACCGCGTCTAACTCAAGTTGATCCATCTTGGCTTTCTCTCGGGAGGCAGCTCTTGCGTTATCCGTCTGCTTGAGAAGCAGCTCTTGAATATGAGGGTCCTGCACCCAGCCCATCGATGGTCCAGCGTCGTCTGCTCCGCCGGCATCATCATCTTCATGATCATGCCCGTCGACTGCTCTGGCATCTTCCTCATCATCATGTCCTGCATCTTCTACATGATGACTGTGTACAGCATCACCGTCGTGATCATCTCCTGGGGATTATTCGTCTTCTCGCCCGCCCGAGCCGCGGTGGTTGTCTTGCTGCCCTTCCTAATTTCTTGCCCGGCCCCCATGGACGACTTCGTAGCCATCTTCATCACCTTGCCACCGATAGCCATCCATGAAACCACGCAAGAGCAGGTGGTCCCGCACCTGCCCGGATTCCGGGTCCGCAATAAGGCTCTTCAGCTTGCATCTTCGACACGGACATCTTATCTCCGTCTCGTTCTTTTGAAGCATCTCGGCCTTCGCGGACCTCAAAAACCTATTCACGATGCCTTCGGTCATCATGCAGACCATGGTCGCCTGCGGGGTAGAGCAAAACGATAGAACCAAGAAAAAAATTGGCATGACTTTCCCTAAAAATAGGACCAAAAAGAATGCTTAATGCCAAAATTCTCGCCGAAACGGAAATGAATCAACATTCCGGCAAAATATTGGCAACTATCGAATTTCAAATACCGGTACACCTCCAAACACAAACACATATGCAACACCACAAACATATGCAACACCACGAACATACATAGATCTAGCTAGGCCATAGAAAGTGCATGTGCACATTGTTGTAGGGAGAACAACATAAATATAGCTTCCCCCCTTACTTACCTATCAAAACAAGGTAATTTAACCACTTAAATTGAATGAATCTATGGTGGAAATGAGGTGAAAAAGAGGAGGCACCCGAGACAAGGAGGAGGTGGAGAGAATGAAGTGGGGAGAAAGTGAGTGTGGGTAGGAGAGGCTGTCCAAAATATCTTGTTGCTGCCCACTTACTAATGGCGCACCAACTCTAAATGCACCATTAGGAATCCAGGTTACTAATGGCGCACCTCCTGGTGGTGCGCCATTAGTAGTTTTGCAAAAAAAATACTAATGGCGCACTGTCCCGCAGTGCGCCATTACAAGTTTAAACTAGTAATGGCGCACGGTGGAACAGTGCGCCATTAGTAGTTTTGCAAAAAAGGGAATAAAAATATAATAAAAAAACAACATTAGTGGCGCACTTTCCGGCTGGTGCGCCATTACTAGTTACAACTAGTAATGGCGCACTGTGTCTGGATGCGCCATTAGTATGTTTGGACAGGTGCACTAGTTAAAAAAAATTTGATACAAATGGCGCACCCGGGGCCAGGTGCGCCATTAGTAGTTTCAACTCTAATGGCGTATCAGTAGGTGGTGCGCCATTAGTATATACTAATGGCACACCGCTTGTCTGGTGCGCCATTAGTATCAATCCCATCTATAGCCCTTTTTCTAGTAGTGAAGTCTTCAGATCACACAGACAGGAAGACTTAAGTGATGCCTAACACTCTTTGGCTCTGGGTGGTTAGGGCTTTATCCTCGCAAGGAATTCTCTATCAAAGGCTTCGAGGTCGGTTGCTCTCAAACGAGAAAAGCCGTAGTCTAACTCAGAGCAGCCAACCGTTTATGGTTGTAGGGGGTGGGCTATTTATAGGAACTAGGCAACCCGACTTGATTTGTCCGAAATGACCCTGGGTCACTAAGGAACTGACACGTGTTCCAACGGTCAGATTTCAAACACACATGACAACTTTACTTGGGCTACAAGAAAAGCTGACTTGTCCGACTCTGGACAAGATTCGCTCTCATAGTCTTCACTCGAAGACATAGGTTTTGGTTAAGCATCACTTCGGTCATTCTGACTGGTTCTCTTGGACCCCACTTAACAGTACGGTGGTTCCTATGACTCAACAAAGAAGAAAAAGAACTACGAAAGATCTAAGTCTTCAAGCTCCATAGGCTTCATGCGATGTCTTCTCTTGTCATAGTCTTCAATGTGAATATCTTCACATACCACCTTTGACTTCAATGTCTTCATATATTTTTAGGGGTCATCTCTGGTACGAAAACCGAATCAATGAGGGACTTCTACCTGTGTTATCCTACAATTCTCACAAACACATTAGTCCCTCAACTAGGTTTATTGTCAATACTCCAAAACCAACTAGGGGTGGCACTAGATGCACTTACAATCCCCCCCTTTTTGGTGATTGATGACAAACTAGTTGAAGTTTTCAACGGGGAATATAATATGTGAAATTGTAAAGGATAAGGAATTGTCTTCATAAGTTGCAAGGGCTCCCCCTGAAGATGTGCATATGAGTAATTTGCTTTTGGAATGCAAATGCACATGGCAGGTTGTACTTCTGGAGATTGTCTTCAACTTATGATGACAATTCATTATGCATGTGAAGGTACGTGAAGATAATGACATGCATAATGGAAAATGGACGTCTGAAAAATGATCTAAGTGCGTAATTTATCGTCGCACATGCGGAATTTATCATCGCATCACAAAGTAGCAAATGAGTAGCAGACGACCATCGAGTTTAAGTGTTACAACTCAAAGAATCAAATGTATAAAAACGAGAGTTGTAAACACTAGGCAAAATATAAAGCAATCGCCCATATGGACCCGCTTGAAGACTATCAAACTCATATGCTTCTCCCCCTTTTGTCAGTAAGGACCAAAAAGGTTTGAATATATAGAGCATCTACTCGTTCACATGAAGAGTAGGTGAAGCAGCAGGGTCATCGGTGGTGTTCGGTGGTGCAGAAGAACTTGGAGCATTCTTGGTGGCAAGATTGCGAATGCGGTTAACATCCACCAAGAGGCTTTGCATTTGGCGCTTCAGCCAGTCATGATGCCTATCCTGTTTCTGATGAAGAGCCACCAGAAGCTCTCGGTCATTGAGAACACGAGATCACTTCTTGGGTCGTTGGGCAATAGTGCTTTCGGTGGCTTCAGTAAGGGCACGATGAGGTGCACGTGTAGTTCCAGCCAGAGGATAAATACGAGTGACTGCTTCAACTCCTTCAATGTTCTGAGAGAAACTTTGATGCTCCACATTCTGAAGACTAAGAGGCTCCTTGGTAGGCTCAGGATAAATGGCTTCAACGGACATATCCACATTAGGCAGAAAGATCCGATGATTGCGAGCAGATGGCTGATATGAGATAGCGGAGTGGAGTTTAATCAGCCGCATTATCCATGGAGCATAGAACTTCAAGCCAAAAAGATCAGAGCCTGATGCAGCAAGTTGGCGGATGAAGAAGTCATGTGCATTGAAGCATTTTCCATGAAGAATATAGAAGACCAAAGTCTTCATTGCACCTTCCAGCTTGGCATGTGGAGAATGTCCTTTGATGGGCCAGAGAGTTCGCCTTATGATGTGATAAATAGTCCTTGGCAGATACTCAAGGTCTTCAACAAAGAACTCCTTAGGATATGCAGCATCTTATGGCAAGGGCTTCAACATACTGAGCATCTGACTCATGTTCGGTTCAGGCTTCTGAAAGATGTTCTCCATAGCTTCACTCTGACGCTGACAGCCAGGTTCATAGAGATCGCCAGGAGTGGGCAGACCAGTGAGCTCAATGATATCAAAGGCTCTGGCTTCGTGATGAACATTTCCTGTCATCCACTCAAGGACCCAAGTCTTTGGATCTCTGTTGTAGCCACGTATGTGAAGTGTGGCATAAAATTGGAGCAGCAACTCTTCGTTCTAGTGTTCTTGGTCGGTGACAAAAGGCAACAGTCCAACCTCTTTGAAGCAATCCAGAGCTTCTTCCAGACAGGGCAGACCAGCTATTGCTTCGGTGTCAAGACGCTTATGTGGGAAGATGCGACCTTGATTGTACAGAATGCAGGAGTAATAGCTTCACTACGGATAGCTCCATAACCGATCAGAAGATATTCTTTCCCTTGAGTAGGGGTTCTTGGAGCTATTGAAGAAAGTGTTGTCTGCTTTGAAGCCGTTGACATTGAAGGATCCAGGTGCTGATGCAGGACCTGAAAACCTGGGCAACCTTGGAATTGGCTTCTGTACCTGAGGCCTGTGCTCAACATGATAGTCAAACTGAGGACCAGCAGCAGGCGCAGGAACAGGAGCAGTAGCATCATTGGCTTCGCTGACTTCTGGTTGTTGGGTTGGTGTAGGCTCCACATTTGCTTCAGCCATGACAGCGTCAGTGGCTTCATTGGTGTTGGTGGTGGCAGCCTCAAGATTTTCTACCTCCACTTGATGAGCTGGAGGGTCGGGCACAAACACATTTTCCTTGAGAACAGCTTCGTCAGTAGTTGGGGAAGTGGGGACATGTTCTTCTTCTTGGGTGTCATCGGCTGATGCAACCGGAATGTCTTCAGCAGCTTTAGCTTCAGATTCAGAGACTGGAGGCCTTGGTCCTTTGCGAAGCGTGCGTAACGCTGGCGACGCTTTTGGAGAAGGAGTTGGCTGGGCCTCAAGGTCATCTTCTTCTTGTTCTTGTGAGTGATCAGCCCATGATGCATCCTGAGCAATTGGCGTCAGAGGACGACCAATGCTGATGAGTTCGCTGTGCGTAAGCACAGGCGATGATACCTGTTGGTGCTCGATCTGAGGAAGAACTGCATCATCTTCAACATGGTCATGGTGACCAATGTCTTCAGCAGCAGTGGGATCAGCTGCTGGAAAGTCTTCAGCTTCATGAGCCTCTGTGAAAGCAGGCTCATGGACAGTCAGTTGGCGCTCTTGATGTTCAGCGGCAGGGCGAACCATGGAGATGGGTTCAGCAAGTAAGGGCTCTGTGGGAGCAGCCCATTCCTGCTTGGTCTTCCGCTTCTTCTTGGAGGGAGCAGCAGCAGAGGCTTCAAGATGTTTCCTCTTTCTGGCTTCAGCCTTAGGAGTCCTCGTCTTCTTCAGTTCTGAAGGGGTAGACCTGGCTTTTGGCTTCGAGCCAGTCATGTTGGTTGGGAAGACAATGGGATGTGCTTCCTGCCTTGGTGCGTCGGGTTCGGCCATAGCGGGCTTCTTCTTCTGCTTTGCAGCCATCCTGGGGTCGATGCTAGGATGACCAGGGGCCTTGCGCTTCTCAGCCTCATTGTAGGCTTGCACACTCTTGTCAGCCAGGACCTTCATGCGCTCATGAGAACCTTGAGCTTCTGCACGTTTCTTGAGAAAGGCTTCTTTGAGCTCGTGCAGCATAATCTTGAAGTTTTTCACCTCTTGCACATTGAGCTTGGCCATATGCTTCTTGAACTGAGCTTTCTCAAAGTCAATCTTTTGCTTCAGTTCGACGATGCGCTGAGCTAGAGCTAGCTCTGAAGCAATGGCGCCATGGAAGGCGACACTGAGGCCAATTGGAAGTTGCTGATCTTCGAAGCTGAGGTTGGGCGTGTCAAACCACTCATCAATGAAGTTGTGGATGATTGCCACATCAAAGAGAGGCAGATCATTGAAGATTTCTGCTTCTTCTTTGCTCTTGATCAGTTGCTCAAGGGCGTCATCTGCTAGATCTTCATCACTGGACAGATCAATGGCATCATTGCGCAGAATAGCAGCAGCAGTCAGTTCTTGGCTGGTGTGTGGCAGAGGCATCTTGACTTTCTGGGGCTTGGAGATGCGTGACAAATCTTCAGACTGCACACTGTCTTCAGGAGGTGCAGTAGCCAGTGGCTTCACCCGTGAGATTTTTGGTGTAGAGGCAGCCTTTGAAGCTTTAGGCTGCTTCAACTTCTTTGGCTTCGGCGATGCAGGCGCTTCATCTGATTCAACATCATCTGTAGGCTCATCCACGGCTGTCCCTTGAACCACGATATGAGTGATGAGACCTTCCAGGTTGTAGAAGGGCCCAACAAGATTGGATTCAGCTTCACGGGTGCCATAGGCACGGGGAGCAGAGGGACCAGGGTTGAAGTCTTGTCCCAAAGACTTCTTGTTCTGCTTCGCTGAGTTCTTGGCAAACTGGAAGTTGCGCTTGAACAGATTGTCGTCACGACACCATAGTAAGTGACGATGGGTGTGCATCTGCAGGCTGTGGCCCACGGACCATGCAGGGATAGAAGCCTTGTTCAATGGCTTCATCTCTGGACCTGGGTTGAAGATTTTTGTATAGGATGTCTCCCCAAGGTCGCTTGATGGCATTTTTATCAGCATATTCCTGGGTCACAAACCGGTATTTGAACCATTGTTCCGCCCAATAACTTCGAATCCATTGGATTCGGGTCTTGCGCTGATTGTAATCCTCTTCAGGATCTGTCTTGTAAAGCTCTGAGAGGTCATCAGGCAAATCTCTTGATGTTCCCCCATGACGTTGTCTGCCACCCTTCCTTGCTGATTTCTCTGCAGCCATGAACTTCAAACTAAATGGCTCCAACATGTTCAAAGGCTTCAAAGGCTTTCGCTTGCTGGACAAATAGGAACTGGCTTCGGGAGAATTTATATGATAATGTAAGAATTCTACAAATGAATGCAGACTATGAGAACCAAGGGATTCTCGCACAGACATGTACCTATGACAACATTAAGGTGCGAGGGAAGGGGAAGAGGTCATATGCACTCTCAGAAGATTTTGAAGATAAATCAGTTTAGAAGACATTGACCTCATCATGCGAAGACATTCACTCATAGATAAGGAGTTAGTTCCAAATTTGTACGAATCCACAGATCAGTACAAGTGAGGAATCTAACTACTTTGTGAAGCATAAGTGAACATACTAGGCATAATATGAGATGCAGTATGAAGTGGATCCAACATGTGTGAACAGAAACTACTTGTGGTAGAAAGTGACGAATCTGTAGGATCAAAGGGGCCGTAAAAAGGAGGTTTTTATTTACCACACAAGGAACTGCTAGACGGTGTGGAAGAGGAGGCCGAGCAGTTCGATCGTCCGTGCCCTAACTTGGCGACGGAGGACACCTACGGCGACGGCGGAGAGGACGATGTCCGCGGTCGGCGTGAAGACGGCGTCAGAGAGGTTGCGGTAGCTAAGCGCTTCGTCGCCGGTGTTGTCGAGGGCTAGCGGTGGCACTAGGGTTCGTGCAAGAGTGGAAGAAGAGATAATGACTGTGGTGAGGCGTGTATTTATAGGGACGGGGGTGGCTCAGTGTTATTACATAGGTGCCCCTGGCTATTCACATCTGAGGAACACGTGGTCATCATGCAGCATATCGGAGGTTGTTCCACGTCCCACGCACGCCTGGATTGTCGGGTGGTCGTTCCGACTTCTCCGGGTTTCAGGTGAAGGAATTAGCATTGAAAGCGGACTTAATGTTTGTCTCTGTATCTTCTCCTGACAAGGACGCAGAGAAGACATTTGACAGTTTCAAGAGAATGCATATGATTTGGAGAGTTAGAGTTTGAGATAGAAAGCATAGAGAGGTTAGGGTCCGATCACATTCACTTAGTTCAAAAGATTCAACAAGAAGACATAGCTATAAGTGAATGCTGTAGAGGACAGAACACTAGTATATATATATAATCAACAGAGTGAAGATAATCATGAAGACATGTTGAGATTGAAGCCAAACCAAATGTGACGACATAGCAAATGTAACGCCATGAGTGAAACACTTCAAACAGAACATTTGGTGCTGGCGTTACCCACCGTATAGGAAGTATTAGACCCAGACACGGCGCACAATTATCGTGGTGCTCCGAAGTCAAATTCCTCATTAATGTATTCACACTTAGAATGCATGTCTTCATTGATGGAAGATATAATTTACTTCGTTTGTTGCACATCTAAGTCATCAATATGCATAAGTGTTAGGATTTGTGCCTGATCACAGGACATTTGAGGATTCCAAGATATTTAGCTCACACCGTAACTTGCAAAATCTCTTCTCATCCAAGGGCTTGGTGAAGATATCTGCCAATTGCTCTTCAGTGTTGACGTGTATGATAACAATATCTTCCTTCACAACATGATCTCTGAGAAAGTGATGATGAATCTCAATGTGCTTTGTCTTCGAGGGCTGAAGTGGGTTGTTGGCAATCTTGATGGCGCTTTCGTTGTCGCAGTAGAGTGGCACTTGCTTCAGATGAATGCCATAGTCTTCGAGTGTTTGCTTCATCCACAGAAGCTGAGCGCAGCAAGATCCAGCAGCAATGTATTCAGATTCAGCAGTGGAGGGAGATACACAGTTCTGCTTCTTTGAAGACCAACATACAAGTGATCGTCCCAGAAAATGACATGTGCCTGATATAGACTTGCGACCAACCTTGTCACCAGCATAATCAGCATCCGAGAATCCAACTAGATCAAACTCTAAGCCCTTTGGATACCATAATCCTAGAGTTGGGGTGTAAGCCAAATATCGAAGAATTCGCTTCACTGCTAAGTGATGCGATTCCTTTGGTGCCGCTTTGAATCGAGCACACATGCAAACACTAAGCATAATATCTGGCCTAGATGCACATAGATAAAGTAAAGAACCAATCATGGAGCGGTATACCTGTTGATCGAACTCTTTACCATTGTCGTCGGGACCCAGATGATGTTTGGCTGGCATTGGCGTTGTGAAGCCTTTGCAGTCTTGCATACCGAAATTCTTCAGGCAATCTTGAGATACTTCTCTTGAGATACAAAGATGCCGTTGCGTTGCTGTCATATTTGAAGACCGAGGAAGAACTTCAGCTCTTCCATCATGGACATCTGATATTGCTCTTGCATCATATATCCAAACTCTTCAGTGTATTTCTGATTGGTGCAGCCGAAGATAATGTCATCCACATATATTTGGCACACAAACAGTTCACCATCATATGTCTTCATGAAGAGAGTGGAGTCGAGGGAACCAGGTGTGAAGCCTTTGCTTTTCAGGAAGCATTTGAGTGTGTCATACCAAGCCCGAGGGGCTTGTTTGAGGCCATACAATGCCTTGTTGAGTTTGTATACCATGTCAGGATGCTTTGGATCTTCAAAGCCAAACGGTTGTGCAACATACACTTCTTCTTCAATCTTGCCATTGAGAAAAGCGCTCTTCACATCCGTTTGATATAGGAGTATGTTATGATGATTTGCATAGGCCAGCAGTATGCGTATGGCTTCAAGTCGAGCCATGGGAGCAAATGTTTCATCGAAGTCAATCCCTTCCACTGGAGTATATCCTTGAGCAACAAGACGAGCTTTGTTTCTGACAACTTGACCATGCTCATCTTGCTTGTTGCGGTATATCCATTTGGTGCCTATATATTTTGCTTCCGAGGATCAGGACACTTAACCAGTTCCCATACATTATTCAGCTCAAACTATTGAAGCTCTTCTTGCATAGCTTGAATCCATTCAGGTTCCATGAAGGCTTCTTCAACTTTCTTGGGTTCTGTTATTGAGACAAATGCGAAGTGCCCACAGAAATTTGCTAGCTGTGTTGCCCTTGAACGAGTGAGCGGACCGGGTGCATTGATGCTATCAATTATTCTCTCAATCTGCACTTCATTGGCAACACGAGGATGTATAGGGCGAAGATTTTGCTCTTGATGATCATTGTCATTGTTAGAGGGATTGTCTTCAGGCTGAGCATTGTCTTCAGGTTGATCAGGTGCGGAGATGATAAGTTCCTCTTCAGATTGAGCTTGAGAGGGTATGATTTCTCCAGTTCCCGTAAGTTTGATTGATTCACTGGATGGAACTTCATCTAGCACATTTGGCAGGTGCTCTCTTTGTGAACCGTTAGTCTCATCGAACCGCACATCCACTGTTTCAACCACTTTATAATGAAGGAGATTGAAGACTCTGTAGGAGTGTGAATCCTTTCCATATCCAAGCATAAAACCCTCATGTGCTTTAGGTGCAAATTTTGAAGTGTGATGTGGATCCTTGATCCAGCACCTAGCGCCAAATACTCTGAAGTAACTGATATTTGGCTTCTTGTCAGTAAGGAGCTCGTAAGATGTCTTGTTCAAAAGCTTGTGAAGATAAACACGGTTGATTGTATGGCATGCAGTATCAATGGCTTCAGGCCAGAATTTTCTTGGAGTCTTGTATTCATCTAGCATCGTTTGGGCCATCTCAATGAGTGTTCTGTTCCTGTGTTCGACGACGCCATTCTGCTGTGGCGTGTACGGAGCTGAGAATTCATGTGTGATGCCCAAAGTATCAAGATATGTATCATGGCCAGTGTTCTTGAATTCAGTGCCATTGTCACTTCTGATGTGCTTTATCTTGGCGTCATAGTTGTTCATTGCTCGATTGGCGAAGCGTCTGAAGACATCATGCACTTCTGTCTTGTAGAGGATTATGTGCACCCAAGTATATCTAGAATAATCATCAATAATGACAAAGCCATAGAGACAAGCAGTAGTAGTAAGAGTTGAGTAATGAGTGGGACCAAAAAGATCCATGTGGATAAGTTCGAAGGGTTGAGTCGTTGTCATGATTGTCTTCGAGGGATGCTTGGCCCTCGTCATCTTTCCTGCTTCACAGGCACCGCATAAGTGATCCTTCTTGAACTTGACGCCCTCGATGGCTATGACATGCTTCTTTCTTGCAAGGGTGTGAAGGTTCCTCATGCCAGCATGCCCTGGCCTCCGATGCCAGAGCCAGCATTCTGAAGCTTTTGCCAGAAGACATACGACAAGCTATTGTCCTGCTGAGAAATCTACCACGTAAAAATCATCTTTCCTATACCCTTTAAACACTAGAGACTTGTCAGATTCCATTAGAACAAGGCAACGATATTTTCCAAACATCACGATCATATTTAAATCGCAAAGCATTGAGACAGACATTAAGTTGAAGCCAAGGGATTCAACAAGCATGACTTTATCCATGTGTTGATCCTTTGAGATTGCAACTCTACCTAGACCCAATACCTTACTTTTACTAGTGTCAGCAAATGTGATGTGACTCTTGTCGGATGGACGTAAGGTTGAGTCCATAAGAAGGCTTCTCTTGCCAGTCATGTGATTGGTACACCCACTATCAATAATCCATTCTGAAGCTGCTGGTGTCGTACCCTACAGTGCAGTTAGGGCGATAGGCTTCACGAAGAGAATTGTGAAGCAAAAACATTTGACGAACCAGTGGGTTATGAAAGCTTAGATCAAGATTTGGATTGATATGGCGAGTAGCAAGCGATTCAGGAATGAAGTACATAATAAGACCATTCGGGCATTTGATCTTGCGCCTTACAAGATGTTTAAGGTCCCCAGCAATAGTGTCAGACGATTTTGGTTTTCTGCTGGAGACCCTTCCCTGCAAAAGAGAGTTAAGCTTTCTTAGCCACCCACATCTTCAAGGGTGGCTTAGAAGCAATAAGTCTAAGTGCAGCATCTGAGAACTTTGGCTTTGGAGCCCTAGCAAAAAGTCTTGCAGGAGGACAATAGTACTCATAAGAATAAGCAGAATAGTTCTTGGTCTTATGAACATGGCGGTTTGATGAACCGCGCTCATATTCATAGGCCTGAGTATGGCTTCCCTGCAAAACATTTGCATTAGTGCGACTCAGGTGAGTCCTCTGTCTGTATGAAGCCTTTGGACCGTATGAAGCCTGTGGTCTGGAGTTTGTCTTCTTCACCTGTGGTGTCATGATGACATTCACAGGAAGATTCTCCAAACACATTTTCGGCACCCAGATCTTCTTCATAGGCGGTCCATTCCTGCAGTTAGTACCAATATACCTGGCAAACACTTCACCATTCTGATTCTTAAACAATTTATAGTTTGCATCAAAGGATTCATCAATAACGATGGGATTAGCACAAGTGAAGCCAGATAGGGTGGATGTATCCGTTGAAGGTTCCTTTGCAGCAACCCATGTGGTTTTGGGGTACTGCTCAGGTTTCCAGTAAGAGCCATCAGCATTCATTTTCCTTTCGAACCCAACACCCTCTTTCCTAGGGTTTCGGTTCAGGATCTGCCTTTTGAGGACATCACATAGTGTCTGATGCCCTTTGAGACTTTTGTACATCCCTGTTTCAAGCAGTGTCTTCAACCTAGCATTCTCATCAGCAATAGCAGTGGTATCCTCAGCGGAGGGGTTAGTTACCACATCAACAGTTGAAGATATTGCAATAGTAGCAGCAGTAGAACATTCAGCAACAGAGGTAGCGTTATCATGCTCAATGCATTTAAGACATGGTGGTTCAAATCCTTCCTGAGTGGAACTGATCTGTTTGGCATGAAGTGACTCGTTTTCCTTTTGAAGATCTTCATGAGCCGCTCTCAATTTCTCAAGATCTTGCTTTCTTTGAAGATAATCATAGGAAAGCCTTTCATGAGTTGTTGAGAGTGTTTCATGACGACTTTCAAGTTCCTCATAATTAACATGAAGATTTTTTATGTCTTCAATTAAGGACTGAGATCGAGTCATTTCAGCGTCTAGCAGATCATCGCTTTTGTCTAACAGTTTTTGAATATGTTCCATAGCTTTCTGTTGTTCAGTTGCAATTTTGGCAAGTGTTTTGTAGCTGGGTTTGGAATCACAATCAGAGTCATCTTCACTAGATGTTTGATAGTGAGTAGTGTGTGTGTTTACCTTGGCACCGCGTGCCATGAAGCAGTAGGTAGCAGCGGAGTAGTCCTTGTCATTTGCATCGTTGTCGGTGATGAAGTCATTGTCTTCAGTGTTAAAGATGGACTTGGCAACATATGCTGTAGCCAGACTCGCAACGCCAGAATCGGACTCCTCCTCAGACTCTACCTCTGCCTCCTCAGAAGCAGACTCCTCCTCTGAATCCATTTCCTTGCCAAAAAACACACGTGCCTTGCCAGATGAGCTCTTCTTGTGTGATGAAGACTTGGAGGAAGACTTGGAAGAAGACTTTGAGTATTTCTTCTTCTTCTTGCCGTCAGAGTCATACTCCTTGCTCTTCTTCTTCTTCTTGCCGTCAGAGTCATACTCCTTGCTCTTCTTCTTCTTCTTGTTCTCATTGTCCCACTGCGGGACACTCAGAGATGTAGTGGCCAGGTTTCTTGCACTTGTGGCATGATATTTTCTTGTAGTCATAAGCAGAAGCTTCATCATTCCTTGAGCTTGATCGTGAAGACTTTCTGAAGCCTTTCTTCTTGGTGAATTTTTGGAACTTCTTCACAAGCATAGCAAGCTCCTTTCCAATGTCTTCAGGATCATCAGAACTGCTGTCGGATTCTTCTTCAGATGTGGAGACAGCTTTTGCCTTCAAGGCATGAGTTCGCCCATAGTTGGGACCGTAGATGTCTCTTTTCTCAGAAAGCTGAAACTTGTGTGTGTTGAGCCTCTCAAGTATGTCAGATGGATCGAGTGTCTTGAAATCAGGACGTTCTTGAATCATCAGGGCTAGGGTGTCAAACGAGCTGTCAAGTGATCTCAGGAGTGTCTTGACGACTTCATGCTTGGTGATCTCAGTGGCGCCGAGAGCTTGAAGCTCATTTGTGATATCAGTGAGTCGATCAAATGTGAGCTGGACATTCTCATTGTCATTTCTCTTGAAGCGGTTGAAGAGGTTGCGAAGGACACTGATTCTCTGATCTCTCTGGGTTGAGACGCCTTCGTTGACCTTGGAGAGCCAGTCCCAGACCAGCTTAGATGTTTCCAAAGCACTCACGCGGCCATACTGTCCTTTGGTCAGATGACCACAGATGATATTCTTGGCAGTAGAGTCCAGTTGAACGAACTTCTTGACATCAGCAGCAGTGACACCTTCTCCAGCCTTGGGAACACCGTTCCTGACGACATACCATAGGTCGACGTCAATGGCTTCAAGATGCATGCGCATCTTATTCTTCCAGTAGGGATATTCAGTTCCATCGATGACGGGGCACGCAGCGGAGACTTTAATTATCCCTGCAGTCGACATAGCTAAAACTCCAGGTGGTTAAACCGAATCACACAGAACAAGGGAGTACCTTGCTCTGATACCAATTGAAAGTGCGTTATATCGACTAGTGGGGGGCTGAATAGGAGATTTTTATGAAAGTCTTCAAAACATGGAAGTTTCGAAGACAAACGATAGAAATAGACCTATTACCATGCAGCTGAAGGTAGACTACACTAGGCAAACCATAGTCAAGTATTCAATGAAGTGAAAGCACAATGACCTATAGCAGCTAGGTAGTTAGGATCAAGTAGGAAGATATTATGAAGCCAAACAGAACACGCAGTCACTCAATGAAGACAAAAGATAGTGCAATCATACAATGACTTCACAAGGACCAACAGTAAGTAAAGGGAAAGGAAGGATGAAACCAGTGACTCGTTAAAGACAATGATTTGCTAGACCAGTTCCAGTTGTTGTGACAACTGTATGTCTGGTTAGGGTGGCTAGGTATTTAAACCCGAGGACACACAGTCCCGGACACCCAGTCCTGAACATGCAGCTCAGGACACCCAGTCCTCACCGTATTCCCCTTGAGCTAAGGTCACACAGACCTCGCCCAATCACTCTGGTAAGTCTTCAAGGTAGACTCCCAAACCTTCACAGACTTCGTTCACTAGCGATCCACCATGACTCTTGGATGCTCAGAACGTGACGCCTAACCGGCTGGAGGATTCACAGTCCTCAAGTGTAATAAGTCTTCAGATCACACAGACGGGAAGACTTAAGTGATGCCTAACACTCTTTGGCTCTGGGTGGTTAGGGCTTTATCCTCGCAAGGAATTCTCTCTCAAAGGCTTCGAGGTGGGTTGCTCTCAAACGACAAAAGCCGTAGTCTAACTATAAGCAGCCAACCGTTTATGGTTGTAGGGGGTGGGCTATTTATAGCCACTAGGCAACCCGACCTGATTTGTCCGAAATGACCCTGGGTCACTAAGGAGCTGACACGTGTTCCAACGGTCAGATTTCAAACACACACGGCAACTTTACTTGGGCTACAAGCAAAGCTGACTTGTCCGACTCTGGACAAGATTCGCTCTCATAGTCTTCACTCGAAGACATAGGTTTTGGTTAAGCATCACTTCGGTCATTCTGACTGGTTCTCTTGGACCCCACTTAACAGTACGGTGGTTCCTATGACTCAACAAAGAAGAAAAAGAACTACGAAAGATCTAAGTCTTCAAGCTCCATAGGCTTCATGCGATGTCTTCTCTTGTCATAGTCTTCAATGTGAATATCTTCACATACCACCTTTGACTTCAATGTCTTCATATATTTTTAGGGGTCATCTTTGGTAGGAAACCCGAATCAATGAGGGACTTCTACCTGTGTTATCCTGCAATTCTCACAAACACATTAGTCCCTCAACTAGGTTTGTTGTCAATACTCCAAAACCAACTAGGGGTGACACTAGATGCACTTACACTACAGACCCAAGGATTCCTCCCTCCGGCGTATATGGTCCCGGCTCGAGCTGGGCTCACCACCTATAATAGCGGGGAGCAAGCGGAGAGCTTTCCCAACCCCTCTAAGGGACAGCGGGTATGCCTTGTCCCTTATTTGTTAAGGGGACTCGGATTTCCAATCCATCCATTTCTCTGAGGGCTCCTGGAGTTCTACGGCCTCCAGTTGCACAACCGCACCCCTGCCTCCATACTGCACATCGCTGGTTTTGTAGCCCTTTGCGAGCTGTTTCTGGGTTGCGAAGCTCATTTCGCGCTGTGGAAGAAGTTGTTCTGCCTTGTGCCCCGTACACAGAGGGGATGAATATATCAAGTGGGCAGAGCCGAAGTATGGCGCATCGCCAGGACCAGATACCTATCCGGTACCCCGAAGAAGACGTCCGAGGACTGGCCTTCGGAGTGGTTTTATATGGAGGATGTTCCTCTCCCAGATCCTATCCAGATTGGTCTTCCTGAGTTCGACAACGCCCCTTTGAAGAAACGCCTAAGCTGGCGCCCACGGAGCCCACAGGAGGAAGATGATAGAGACATATTTTATCTGATGAGCCGGATAAAGTTGCTGGCCAAATCAGGACTGACCATAACCTAGGTTATGGCAATATGAAGTATGCGGGGGGTGCAGCCACTTCAATATCGAGGCCACCCCATGTGGCACTTCAACGGGGAAGCTGATGCCACTCGCTGCGAGCGCAAGGGACCGGACTTAGTTGCTGCTCTAGCAAAAATTCTATCCGATCTGTGTAAGGGGGAAGAAGAGGAGTTCCTCCGCATCAAGCCACGGGATGGATTCTCCATGAACAACCCTCGAAGCTGGGTGAGCTTCCGCTCTTTTTACTTCCATCCTACCCTTGTCTTCGTGATAAATATTTACGTTGCTATTTCATCGCAGGAACTGCGTAAGGCGGTTGGGGAGATCAATAGCCCACCTCCACAACAGGAGGATCCTGAACGGGTCCTCGACCCCGGCCTCAAAGAGGATCCGGACATATTCGTGGAGTTGATTGATAGGATTTTCTATCAGCTAAGCTCTAATGACGCCATGGTCGCCATTATAGCCAACTACCCTGGGCTACTCCCAGCCTCACTCGTAAATGAGACCGGAGTCCCAACCTTTGAAAAGGATTTCCTTTTATGCACTTCACCTACCGTATACAAACGGTGTATTATAGGGAAGGCCCTCGGGATGCCATGCCGAGCCCACGGCGACTCGCCAACAAGGGGTTTCAAAGCCGGATAGGCTAAAGAGGAAGGCGGTCTGGACGGAGACGCTGGCGCAGAGGTATGATGCAACACCTCACTCCGTGGTTGTCGTCTTTAAAAACATAATAACACTCGTGTTTCCCAGGAGGAAGAACGCTCGCCGGACATTATCCGGAGAGGCCGCCAATCACGCCTCTACCAGTCGGGCTCTAGGGCCGGACACAGAGGCGGAAGCTAACACGAGGCACACTCCGGATGCTCCTTCTACAGAGTATGCGGATAAGATATCCGCTACGAATTCTGAAGTGGAGAGCGCCATGAATCACAGGCGTTGCCAAGCCGTACTCCGTGACGCTTGTTTCTCCCAAGAGGCGTTTGATGCATTCAACTCAGGAGACGTATATCCGTGCTGCTCAAAATGGTCTAGCCAGAGCCACGGACCGTGCTGCCATGAATCACAGAGTACGCATGATTATATATATCAGTAGCCCCTGAGACTTGAAACAGTTGGCACAACTGATTTAAGGATCATTTATTGTGCAGGTTCTTACAGAGAAGAATACTCGACTGTCATAGGAGCTAGAGGAATGCAAGACCGAACTTCGGGCCGCCGTTGCCGCGGTGAAGGAACCTGAAAAGTCCCCAGCTGGTAACATTTGTTTCAAAGAATGATAGGTACCATATAGTGTGCGGCATGGCTGCGGATCTAACAATAGATATTGCAGATGACTCCGGAGAGGATCCGGAGGACCATCATGTCGTACGATATCTAAAGGCTGGTGAATGCGTGCTGACTAAGGTCATGCGGAGAAAAACAATCTCCAAGACGCCAATACCAAGCTGAGCGTGGAACTGAAAGATGTTCGAGCCTAGCTTGCAGACTCCGTGAAGGAGAATAAGCGGCTTCGACGCGGCATTTTCAGTAAGTGCTTGAACGAACCCTTAAAAGAGTGCGGCGAAGAAGCCGGCTAACAGAGTTATGTCTGCAGGTATGCTGACGGGTCGTCCCGCGGAGGAGATGCCCGGGTCTGCAGGTGATCTTCTACCCGAGCTCTCACAACTGCACGAACAAGTTCGGCAGGTGATGCAAAGTATTGCCCGGGCCTTGTGCCCATCCGTCTCCCTGCCACCAGGCATTGGAGAGCTTGCGGAGAAGCTCAAGGGAGCACGGCGGCGCTTCCGATTATGGAAGATATCGGCCTGCCGTCAAGGTGCCAGGGAAGCCTGGGCCATGGTGAAAACGCGGTATACCAAGGCTGACCCAAACCACATGGCCGAGGTCGGACCTATGGGGCCCGATGGGAAAGAGATCCCCGTTAGCTTAGTGTATGGGCAAGTAGAATTAGCCGCAAAGTATTCCCAACAGGATTGTAGGCTAGACAGCACGTTGGATGGTATAGAAGAGGAATTTAGTCAGTCTACATGACTATGTAATTAAAGTGACATGTATAATGCCTTCTAGCCGGATTGTAAATCATTTGTCATGGCAAACCTTTTCGCTTCAACCTCGGGAACCGATAGTCCGGAGTGTATCCGAATACTGGCTCAGTTATATAAGAACCGGGGTATGCGTGGAAACCAGGCGTAGGGGTCATTAGTGCTTGAACAGACAAGTACCCAACTAGTTATGTTATATTACATGGATAGTAAGAAACATCTTCCACGGAGAATAGTTCCATTAAGGGTTCCTTTCCCTGGGTACGCATGCCCTAAAGTGCATGTCCGGACTGCGAGAGGAGACACAGTCAAAAACATCTGGGGGCACATATGGAAAATAAATAAAAATCATCTTTTGTTCACCAACCGAATATTCCCTTAAGAATGCTAGCTTTCGGCTTCACCCAGTCTGAGGTACACATCCGGCTGACCCGACAGTAATAATCGCAAAGGTGCTCCCCTTATGCCCTAGCCGAATTAACGGGAACGTAGGGCATAAATACAAGAGCCAGGCAACCCAGCCTTGCCAAAACTTAAGTCATAGCGATGCATATAATGGCGAAGAAAAGGTACATGCGGAAGAATAACACATGTGTGGGGCATGAAGCCCAGATAAATAATTAAGCTTCTGTGTAATAAGCCCCCAGGTATAATGAGCGTGGTTAGCGCGTCAATAGTGTGCAAGCAAGGCACAAGTTGGCCCTAGAAAGCCTTGAGAAATAATAAAAGAAAGAAAGAGAGAAAAGACAGATAATGTATATGCAAAAAAATGGACAGAGGAAGGAGACGAACATAGAGTCCGGCACTAGGCGTAGAATCTTCGGAGCCTGGCTGTGTTCCCTGGGTTCGCCTCAAGTCGATTATTCGATGCATCCCGCAGACGGTACGCTCCACCGGTCAGAACTTGGTCAATAATGAAGGGACCTTCCCATTTGGGCTCGAGCTTGGTCTTTTTCTTCTCCGGCAGGTGTAGAACTAGCTCGCCAACGTTATAAGTTTTGGCCCGTACTTCTCTGCTTTGGTATCTTCGAGCCTGTTGCTGATAGAATGTGGAACGGGCTTTTGCCACGTCACGCTCCTCCAGGGTGTCCAGACTGTCCTGCCGATCGAGCTTGGCTTCTCTTTCTTCGTACATGCGCACTCGAGGTGAGTCATGAATTATGTCGCAGGGCAGAACCGCCTCTGCGTCGTACACCATAAAGAAGGGTGTGTGTCCGGTAGTACGATTCGGCGTGGTCCGCAGCCCCCAGAGTACAGAGTCGAGCTCCTCTACCCAGTGCGTGTTAGACTCCTTTAAGGACCACACTAATCTGGGTTTGATGCCGCTCATGATAAGACCATTTGCTTGCTCAACTTGGCCGTTAGTTTCTGGGTGATAGACAGAAGCATAATCGAGCTTGATGCCCATGTTGTTGCGCCAGAGTTTTACCTCGTCGGCTGTGAAGTTCGTGCCATTGTCAGTGATGATGCTGTGGGGGATGCCATAACGGTGTACAACCCCAGATATGAAGTCTATCACTGGTCCGGATTCCGCCTTTTTAACAGGTTTGGCTTCTATCCATTTGGTGAATTTATCCACCATGACCAGTAAGTATTTTTTTCTTATGGGTTCCCCCTTTAAGGGGTCCAACCATGTCAAGCCCCCAGACCGCGAAGGGCCAGGTAATGGGGATTGTTTGGAGGGCGGTGGGTGGCATGTGACTTTGGTTTGCAAAAAGCTGGCAACCGACGCAGTGTTGGACCAAGTCCTGTGCATCTACCCGGGCCGTCGGCCAATAAAAACTTGTACGGAAGGTCTTGCTTACAAGGGCCCGGGCTGCGGCGTGGTGGCCGCCGAGTCCGGCGTGAATTTCTACCAAAAGCTTCCGCCCTTCCTCTTCGGAGATGCACCTTTGAAGGACTCTAGTAGTGCTTTTTTTATACAGCTCTCCCTCGTGGACCCTGTAGGCTTTAGATCGCCGCACTATGCAGCGTGCCTCATTTTGGTCCTCGGGAAGTTCCTGCCTAGTTAGGTAGGCCAGGAATGGTTCTGTCCATGGGGCGATGATGGCCATTATTACATGGGCTGAAGGTGTTATTTCGGTGGTAGAGCCTCCGATTATGTCAGAGTGTTCGGTATCGGGCATTTTGGCCGTGTCCGGACTATTGTTACCGGTGTCCCCTTCCCATACCACGTATGGCTTAAACAACCTCTCCAAAAAGATGTTGGGGGGACCGCATCGCGTTTTGCACCGATGCGGGTGAGGGTATCCGCCGCCTGATTGTTTTCCCGAGCCACATGGTGAAATTCGAGCCCCTGAAACCGAGCTGACATCTTTAGGACGGCGTTGCGATAGGCCGCCATTTTCAGATCCTTGGCATCAAAATCTCCATTTATTTGGGATATTGCAAGGTTCGAATCCCCACGCACCTCCAGGCGCTGAATGCCCATGGAGACTGCCATCCGAAGACCACGTAACAGGGCTTCGTATTCGGCTGCATTGTTGGAGTCTGTATACAGTATCTGGAGTACATATTGAACTGTATCTCGGGTTGGGGACGTCAGGACGACGCCAGCCCCCAGACCAGCCAGCATTTTGGAGCCGGCGAAGTGCATGATCCAATTGGAGTACGCGTCGTACTCTTTAGGGAGTTCGGCTTCCGTCCATTCGGCAACAAAGTCGGCCAATACTTGCGATTTAATGGCTCGCCGGGGTTTGTATGTTATGTCGAACGGGAGGATCTCAATGGCCCATTTGGCAATCCGGCCCGTAGCGTGACGGTTGTTTATAATATCATTAAGTGGCACTTCCGACGCTACTGTAATTGAACACTCTTGAAAGTAGTGTTGCAGCTTCCGGGATGCCATGAATACTGCATAGGCTATCTTTTGATAATGTGGGTACCGTGATTTGCATGGAGTGAGGACAATGGATACATAATATACCGGCTTTTGAAGGGGGAATTTATGTCCGTCCGTTTCTTGTTCGACGACGAGCACTGCGCTTACAACCTGATGAGTTGCCGCAATGTACAACAGCATTGGTTCGCCGATGTTTGGCGCGGCCAGGATTGGGTTGGATGCCAGTATGGCTTTTATTTCTTCCAATCCGGTTGTGGCAGCTTTCGTCCACTCGAAGTGTTCGGTGCACCGAAGGAGGCGATAAAGGGGTAATGCCTTTTCTCCTAAGCGGGAGATAAAGCGGCTTAGAGACGCCACACATCCGGTTAATTTCTGGATTTGTTTGAGGTCCGTTGGGATAGACAACTATGACAGAGCTCCGATTTTGGCCGGATTTGCTTCTATTCCTCTACTGGAGACAACGAAGCCCAGGAGCTTTCCGGTTGGTACACCGAAAACGCATTTTTCCGGATTGAGCTTGATGTCATATGTTCATAGGTTGTTGAATGTGAGCCTCAAGTCGTCTATTAGAGAGTCGACGTGTTTTGTTTTGACGACCACATCATCTACGTATGCCTCTACTATTTTGTCGATCTGTTTCTCCAGACATGTCTGAATCATGTGCTGATATGTTGCGCCGCTGTTTTTGAGCCCAAAGGGCATTGTGTTGAAACAAAAGGGGACGTATGGTGTGATAAATGCCGTTGCGGCTTGGTCGAACTCCGCCATCTTGATTTGGTGGTATCCGGAGTATGCGTCGAGGAAACACAATGAATCGTGTCCTGCGGTAGCATCGATAATTTGATCGATGCGGGGGAGGGGGAAGGGATCCTTTGGGCAAGCCTTGTTGAGGTCCTTGAAATCGACACATAGGCGCCAGGATTTGTCCTTCTTTGGTACCATCACCAGGTTTGCTAGCCAGTCCAGGTGTTTTATTTCTCTAATGAATCCGGCCTCCGATAACTTGGCTAGTTCCTCTCCCATAGCTTGTCTCTTAGGTTCAGAGAAATGCCGAAGAGTGTGCTTGACCGGCTTGAAGCCCTTTAGAATATTAAGGCTGTGCTCGGCCAGCCTACGTGGGATTCCTGGCATATCTGAGGGATGCCAGGCGAATATGTCCCAATTCTTGTGCAGGAACTCTTGTAGTGCGGCGTCCACTGAGGGGTTTAACTGTGCCCCGATGGAGGCTGTTTCTGTAGGGTCCGTTGGGTGGACTTGGAATTTGACTATTTCATCCGCTGGTTTAAAAGAGGTGGACTTGGATCTCTTGTCAAGTATCACGTTGTCCCTGTCCACTGTGGAGCGCAGCGCAGTTAATTCCTCGACGGCAACGGCTTCGGATAATGCCTCGAGGGCCAATGCGGCTGTTTTGTTTTCGGCGCAGAGTGTTGTGTCCGGATCACTAGCGAGAGTGATGATTCTGTTGGGCCGAGGCATTTTGAGCTTCATGTACCCGTATTGGGGTATGGCTTGGAAGATCGTGAACGCCTCCCGCCCTAAAAGGGCGTGGTATCCGCTACTGAACGGGGCCACTTGGAATGTAATTTCTTCAGACCTATAGTTATCCAGCGTACCGAATACCAAATCTAGTGTGATTTTCCCTGCACAGCGTGCTTCCCGACTGGGGATGATTCCTCTGAAGGTTGTGCTGCTTCGCTCAATGCGGTTCCAGTCTATTTCCATTTTTTGAAGAGTTTCCTCATAGATGAGGTTTAATCCACTGCCGCCGACCATGAGTACTTTGGTGAGTCGAAATCCGTCCACTATTGGACAGAGGACCAGTGCAGCTGGTGCTCGGGCTGTTCGGAATTTAGGTTCGTCACTAGCATTGAAGGTAGTCGTGTCACTCCATGGATTTATTACTGCCATGTGGCAGATTTCGGCAAGGCTGCGGAGTGTTCGCTTGCGCCTATTATTTGATGCAAAGGTCTCAAAGACTGTTAATACCGTATTGTTATCCACGGGATGGTGCTCTGTGGCATCTGGGATGAGAAGATCCTCACCACTTTTGGCCACCTGCCGGAGTACCCAACATGCTCTAAGGCTTTGTGTTGGTATGGTATCTGCTGTACTATGAATTTTGCAGGGTCCGTTGAGCCATCCCTCCAATATGGTTCCACGCCCTGTAGAGGGTCTTTGCTTATTTGTAATTAACTCGGGTGTCTTATGATAGTGCACCCTTTTACTTCGGACTGGGTGTATATTTGGAGCCGGATTATCCCAAAATTTTGTTTCAATTTTCCAGGCGCTTTCCATCGCACAGTACTTTTGTACTATGGATGCCAAGTCGGCGAAGCATGATATGTCACCGCGACTTATGGCGTTAAGGATTCCCTTGTCCGTGCAATTATTGCAAAAAAATGAAACTGTGTCTTCCTCGCGACAGTCCTTAACCTTGTTCATCACAAGGAGGAATCTGGCCCAATAATGATGTACTGTTTCCTGGGGCTCTTGCCTGATGTGGGAAAGATCGTTTATGTTTGGGTGAGTGGGTGGATTTGAGTCCGAACCCTTACCCGATCTGAGACCCAGGGGCCGAGGAGTTTCTAATCTTGGAAGTTCGGATTCTGGGATGTTGCCCGATAAGTCTGGCCCGCTACCTGACTCTGGGTTCAGGGCTTGGGTGATGTCCTCCCATAAACGGGTATCCGGCTCAGAGAGCTCAGGAATCCGGACATAGTTAGTCCTCAAGATAGAGGAAGAAACACCACATTGTTCCTCCACCACCACAATATGATGGGTGACCGGTGGAGAGTTAATCTCCCTTTGATCGGGTTTAAGCCCAATACGATCATAGTCCTTAGAGACTCCCAAGGCGGCGATGTGATCCAAGAGCTTGTTTAGGGAAGAGATCTCCATTGGATCCATCTGCTCGACAAATTCCGAGCCGACGTGGAGGCTGTTTTCGATGACCCGAGAAGTCATCGTCGGTGCAGCAGCCGAACGGGCGGTCATGATGCAACTGCCTAGCCAGAGAGTTTGGCCGATAGCCAGGGCTCCCCCGGCGGTAATGTTGTTTTTAACAACGAGACGAGGCATCCTTCCTTACGGTGACGGCACAGTGGAACTCTCAATGAAAGCACCAATGTCGGTGTCAAAACCGGCGGATCTCGGGTAGGGGGTCCTGAACTATGCGTCTAGGCGGATGGTAACAGGAGACGGGGGACATGATGTTTACCCAGGTTCCAGCCCTCTTGATGTAGGCAATACCCTACGTTCTGCTTGATTGTTCTTGATGATATGAGTAGTACAAGATTTGATCTACCACGTGATCAGAGAGGCTAAACCCTAGAAGCTAGCCTATGGTATGATTGTTGTTCTTGGTCCTACGGACTAAACCCTCCGGTTTATATAGACACCGGAGGGGCTAGGGTTACATAGAGTCGGTTACAAGGAAGGACTACATATCCGTATTGCCAAGCTTTCCTTCCACGCCATGGAGAGTCCCATCCGGACACGGGACGAAGTCTCCAATCTTGTATCTTCATAGTTCAACAGTCCGGCCAAAGGATATAGTCCGGCTGTCCGGATACCCCCTAATCCAGGACTCCCTCAGGACAGCTCGGCACTGGTGAAACAGCGTCCCAGAAAACACTATCGGAAGCTGGGAAGACCTGGAGGATGCCTTTAGAGACAACTTCCAAGGCACCTACATCCGGCCTTCAGATGCTGATGACCTCAGTCATATTGTCTAGCAGCCCGGAGAGTCCGCCCGAAAATTCTGGACTAGGTTCCTCATTAAAAAGAACCAGATTGTCGATTGTCCAGATGCCGAAGCCCTAGTGGCCTTTAAGCATAGCATTCGTGACGAATGGCTCGCCCGACACCTCGGCCAAGAGAAGTCAAAGTCCATGGCAGCCCTCACGGCACTCACGACCCGATTTTGCGCGGGCGAAAACAACTAGCTAGCCCATAGCAGTAATAGTACAAGCGAACCTGGCACTTCCGAAGCTAAGAATAACAACGGCAGGTCCCGACACAACAAACACAAGCACCGCAGCAATAATGACAATACCGAAGACATGGAGGTCAACGCTGGATTCAGTGGCTCCAAGTCCGGTCAGCGGAAGAAGCCATTCAAAAGAAACAAAGAGGGCTCATCCAGCTTGGACCGCATACTCGATCGACCCTGCCAGATTCACGGCACCCCCGACAAGCCTGCCAATCATACCAACCAAAGTTGTTGGGTCTTTAAACAGGTTGGCAAGTTAAACACCGAACATAAGGAGAAAGGGTCGCCCAGCGAGGACGACAACGAGGAGCCTCGTCCACCAAACACAGGGGGACAGAAGAAATTTTCCCCCGAAGTAAAAATGGTAAATATGATATACGTCACTCATATCCCCAAGAGGGAGCGCAAGCGCACGCTAAGGGACGTCTATGCGATAGAGCCAGTCGCCCCAGAATTCAACCCATGGTTAGCCTGTCCGATGACCTTCGATCACAGGGGCCATCCGACCAGTATCTGTCACGGAGGCTTGGCCGCACTGGTCCTCAACCCAATCATTAACGGATTCCACCTTACGCGAGTCCTCATTGATGGCGGCAGCAGCCTTAACCTGCTCTATCAGGACACAGTCCGCAGGATGGGTATTGATCCGTCAAGAATCAAGCCTACCAAAACTAACTTTAAAGGAGTAATACCTGGTGTAGAGGCCCGTTGCACGGGCTCAATCACATTGGAGGTTGTCTTCGGTTCACCGGACAACTTCCAAAGCAAAGACTTGATCTTCGACATCATCCCCTTCTGCAATGGCTACCATGCACTGCTCGGACGAACCGAGTTCGCTCGCTTCAATGTGGTCCCACACTATGCCTATCTCAAACTCAAGAGGCCCGGACCAAGCGGCGTTATAATGGTCAATGGAAACAAGGAATGCTCCCTCCGTACTGAGGAGCACACAGCGGCCCTGGCAGCGGAAGTACAGGGCGACCTTATCAAGCCGACTATTACATGGGCGACCAAGTCCCCGGACACTGTCAAACGAGTCTATACTACCCCATAGTACGACAATCCAGCTCGTTAGGAGCTCGATTAGCAATTCGGCCTCCATCTCAGCCCCTAAAGATACCATGGGAAAGGATGGAGGCATAATAAAGATAAAGTCCATAGTATGGCTAAACCCTATCTGGACACTCATATTTCCTTTTTTTCTTTTTATTTTTTCAGGTTCCTCACAACCCACGTCACCTGTTTGACAGTACCAAGGCCTCTTTTCAAGGCCTATCATGAAAACACCGATCGATGATCCTCTCGAAGGACAATACACCAAGGGGAAAAAGCAGCGTAGACACGTGGTGGAGTACCTACAGGGTCTTTAAAGATCACCTTGTCCGTTTTTAGGACACATGCATAGCTTTTCCTTATGCTCGGCATGTAAAATAGCCTTGTTGCTTACTACATTATTTGTACCAATACGTTTTGACGTATCAATCATACTATAATGGAAACAGTCTCTAGCCCAACCTACGCGGTATTGTTCTATTTCTTAATATGTGTCTCTCTGTTTTTGTCTGTTTGTCATATACACCTTGATACGACTTAAACCGCCAGGGGCTCTATCGAGTCACGTACTTTATTTAAAAAAAACTAAACAAAGTCTGAACACTTTCATAGTGCAATTCGGCGTCCCGAATATAGCATTATATGCATCGGCTCCGAATCATGTCTTTGGTCAATAGTTGGGTTGCCCGGCTCCTGTGGTTACTACCTTATGTTCCGCTTGTTTGGCTAAGGTAGTAAAGGGAGAACTAATGCGATTGTGTTTCCGGTTCATCCGGAAAGACACCTCAATAGAGAAAGCCGAAAACTGACTGTCATGATGCGGCGATAGCTGGTCAGCTATTCGGTGACTAAGTATAAATCTCTAGCATTTTTTTCCTCATTACGTGATAGGCCAGCCTTCACCCGGCTGCGCATCCACAGCACCCAAGTCCGGATAACCGAACAATACTAGGGGTTGCACCTATACTCCCATTATAAAACTCCTATGGCTAAGTGAGAGCGATAAAGCCATATAGTCCGATTTCCTGGTTCGTGGCACTAACACCTCCTTCACTGGGTCAAGTCACTGGGTCATGTGTTTAGCTGCTATCCCGAATGCCCCCGTACTACCTACGTGGGGGCTGAAGCCGACGACTAGCCAACTCTCAGATGTCGTAAACGGCCGCACAGGAGGAAAATATTTTAAAATAAAACAAGTAGCATATCATACATAATACTTGTTTCATAATACAGGATTGGACAACATAGGATACATTCATTCAAAAATGATGTCCTTCAAACACTGGCCCTCTACAATGCGGGATCCTTCTAGGACATCATCGAAATACCGCTCCAGTGTGCGGTGCTCTTTGCCTACGGGCAGTCCCTCGGTTGCGAGCTTGACGGCGTCCATCTTCGCCCACTACACTTTGCCACGGGAAAAGGCCATCCGTGCACCTTCAATGTAGACTAGCCGCTTCATGGCATCAAGCCAGGGGCAGGCACTAACTAGCCGCTTCACGAGCCCGAAGTAGCTGCTGGGTATGGGTTCGGTAGGCCACAGGTGGATTATAAAATCCCTCATGGCCAATCCGGCCACCCGATGCAGTTCGGTCAACTCCTTCAGCTGATTGCTGAGGGGCACGGGAGGCTCAGGCACAGAGTACTGCGACCAGAATAGCTTTTCCATCGAGCTCCCCTCTTCGGCTCGGAAGAACTCCGCAGCATCGGCAACACTCCAGGGCAGGTCCGCAAATGCTCCTGGAGAACTCCAAATCCGGGTCTGTAAGATGTATTTTCCCCACAAATTTGCTCTGCATGTTAAAGGCCTTACTAGCCGCAATTTGCTTTGCCTCCAGGATGTCCCGGCAGGCATTTTGGGCTTTAGTCCGGGCCTCCTGAGCACTTTGGAGGGCCTTAGCAAGTTCGGATTTTTTATCCAAAATTTTGTGCTCGAAGGACTCACATTTGCTTATAGCATCCTTGAGCTCTTGCTGGACTTCCTCCACCCTTGACTCATGTCTTAGGCGGGCGGCTCGTTCCTCCTCCGCCTCTTTCTTGGCCTCGGCCAGCGCGCTCTTGAGGGTATCGACCTCAGGTGCGGCAGCTATGAGAAAAGTTATAAGACTCATTCAGATGGCAAATTATTGCTGATATTATTTTAGAAAAAAATTCAGTATCACGTACCTTGCTTTTCCGCTAACTTCCGCCTCAGCTCAGACGCTTCGGCGGCATGGGTAGCTAACGCCTACATCACAGCCTATTTGGTTCAAATAGATATGTGTGTTAATCTCCTAATTGAGTCATTAGATACTCTGTTCAGCCTTTCCTTGTGAATACCGAACAGAGTCTCAGGGGCTACTATCTATACACAAAGACTTTTTCTCATATAGCCAAAAGGTATTATATTACGTACCTCAAAGCCACTCCGAAGGCTAGTATAGGCCTCATTCAATCCACTTTTGGCGGACCGAACCTTTTCAACCACCGTACCCATAAGAGTACGATGTTCTTCTACAATGGTGGCACTCTGAAGTGCTTCCACCAGAGTATCCGGAGCCTCCGGATTAATAGAGGTCGCCGGTGGGATTCGCGCACCCTCTTCTTTCGAAGGAGGTTTCCCACCTGATCCCGGAGCCGTATTGGCCTCCGGAATAATATTCGGTTGGGGCCGAATTGGGCAGGGCCCCCGTCGTCAGTCTCCATGGGGGTCGATTCCTCCATGTTTCCGGTAGTAGGGATATCGCCCTCTGGCGCCACCATGGCAGCTCCCGCACCTCCCCCTGACCCAGAGGGGTCCTTCGGGATAACACTTCGGCATCATCCGTAGCTTTGGGGGAGGACGCCGATGGAGGCGTCCCGTTGTCCATCACTTTCGGATCTAGCGAATTCCCCGAAGATGAGGATTGTTGGGGGAGGACGCGAGCCGGAATGCAGCACGTAATGCAGTATATTTAGGTCACAAAGCGGAAATCCGGATAGATATATAAGTACAAGTGCCTTTGGGGTACTTATGATTCGACGAGGGGCTTTGGCCTGGGGCGCCATTCATCAGGGTCCGATTCGGAGTCATCCGTGAGGGAGATTCTCCCTTTCTTGGACGCCTCCGCCTCCAAATCTGTGGAAGCCCCCCTTTTCTTATTTCCCCCCTTAAGGGGAGATTTACTCTCTTCCTCCTCCCCTTCATCTTCCTCAGGGGAGGAGTGGGTCTCGGTGTCTTCGGACACTACGTCCGAAGCACCTTTACGGCAAAGGCCACTTTTGGCCTCCTTGCCCTTCTTCTTGGCCCGCTTTTTCGGTGCCTGATATGGCACCAGAACCAGCATCCTCGTTAACAGAGGGATGGCTAGGTCTTTGGGTAGTGGAGCTAGATAGTGAATCCGCTCCGCCTTTTTCGTCCAGCCCTGTGGGAAGAATGGAAAGCTTAGTAAGCCCCTTGGATTTGCAAATACTAAAGTTATCATAAAAACTTGCGGGAGACGATGCATTAGTACAGTCGACGCTGAGATCCTCAGTCGTTTCTGGCCACGTCTTTTGGATCTTGAACAGTAGCTTCCACATGTCTTCATGCTCCGTGCCGAAGAATCACCACAGGGTCTAGGGACTGGCCGGGTCGAACTCCCACATGCGCTGAGTTCGGTCTTGGCAGGGGAGAATCCGGCGAAAGAGCATTACCTGGATCACGCTGGCAAGTCCGGTATTCTTGTGTACCATACTCTTGATGCGCTTCTGCAGCATCGTCACCTCATCGGATGATGCCCAGTCTAGACCCTTGTTGAGCAAGGATGTCATCCGCAGTGGAGGCCCAGACTTGAACTCGGGAGGAGCAGCCCATGTGGAGTCACGGGGTTCCGTGACGTAGAACCACCCCTACTGCCACCCCTTCATGGTCTCCATGAAGGTGCCTTTAGGCCAAGTGACGCTGGGAAGCTTGCTCACCATGCCGCCGCCGCCTCCGCATGTTGACCATCCACCACTTTTGGCTTCCCATTGAAGACCTTGAGCTATAGGCCGAAGTGGGGAGGGATGCGGAGGAATGCCTCACATACGATGATGAACGCCGAAATGTTGAGGAAGGAATTCGGATCTAGATCATGGAAATCTATCCCGTAGTAAAACATAAGGCCGTGGACGAAAGGATGGAGGGGAAACCCTAATCTGTGCAGGAAATGAGGGATAAATACTACCCTCTCATGGGGCTCCAGAGTACGGACGATCTGCTTCTTGGCCGGAAGCCGGTGGGTGATTTCCTTGGCCAAGTACCCTGCTTCCCGCAGCTCCTTGATGTCCTCCTCTGTGACGGAGGAGGCCATCCACTTGCCCTGCGCTCCAGATCTAGACATGGTTGGAATGTTTTCTGGGTACAAAAGGGATCGAATCTTGGGCTCTGGAGCTTAAGGGCGGGTGGGCTGAGGAAGAAGAAGGCATGGGGTGAAAAGGTGGATTCTTATCTCCTTATAAAGGCAGTGAATATAGAGCATCCCCCCACGAGCCTTAAAACTCGCCTATTCCCAAGGGGTCATGCAGACGGCACGGTTAGATTACCCAAACCCGTATTGATGAAGATTCTGCGATAAGAGGAAACGATCTCTGTTTTGATAAGACGTGTCACCGGAGGCTGCGTCTTGAAACTTGAAACTGGAAACTGAAAAGTGATTCAAAATAAAAAAGAGGCCAGACATAACGTCTCGCCAGCAAAAACTGTCAGTGAAGACATATCGTGTTTTTGATTAAGTATTATGCCCATGTGGTCGCGATATTGTGACTGTTAAACAGATCCGGACATAGTTCTTGTTGATCAACTACTTTGGAGTATTCGGGGGAGGAACTCGCCTTGCAATGTCGAAGACAACCTGCGCGCCGGACACATCATCATTGAATCCTGGTTCAGGGGCTACTGAGGGAGTCCTGGATTAGGGGGTCGTCAGGTCTCCAGGCTATTTAACATGGGACGGACTAATGGGCTGCAAAGATACAAGATAGAAGGCTTTCCCCCGTGTCCGTATGGGACTGTCCTTGCTTGAAGGGCAAGCTTGGCGTGCGGATATGAAGATTCCTTTCTCTGTGAACCGACTTTGTACAACCCTATCCCCCTCCGGTGTCTATATAAACCCGAGGGTTTAGTCCATAGAGGCAATCATAATCATACAGGCTAGACATCTAGGGTTTAGCCATTACGATCTCATGGTAGATCAACTCTTGTAACCCCTATACTCATCAAAGTCAATCACGTAGGATGTAGGGTATTACCTCCATCAAGAGGGCCCGGACCTGGGTAAACACTGTGTCCCTGTCTCCTGTTACCTTCGATCCTTAGACACACAGTTCGGGACCCCCTACCCGAGATCTGCCAGTTTTGACACCGACATCGACCGACCAAGAAACGAAAAATCTCATAAGCAAGCATTAAGCATAATTAACACCGAATAATACACCACAAGTAGGATGTAATTTCATTGCATAACTATTGACTTTCGTGCTTGCATAGGAAATCACAAACCTTAACACCAATATACTTACTAAAGCATAATTACTCATCAACATGACTCACATATCATATCATCATATCTCAAAACTATTACAAAGAATCAAGTTTATTTTGTCCAGCGATCTTCATGAAAGTTTTTATTATATCCTCCTTGGGTATCTATCACTTTGGGACTAATTTTCATGTGTTGCTTTTGTTAAGCTCAAGCAAATATAATTGAAGATCATGAGCATAATATTTATTTTCTCTCAAATTAATTTAAGTGAAGCAAGAGAGAATTTCTTAAAAAATACTAAATCTCAAATAAATCTAAGTGAAGCAAGAGAGCATTTCTTCAAAAATAACAAAGCACGCCGTGCTAAAAAGATATAAGTGAAGCAATATAGCAATTCCATAGCTCATAAAGATTTAAGTGAAGCATAGAGAGCAACTCTAATAAGTCATGGCATAATTTTGGCTCTCTCAAATAGTTCTGTCCAGTAAGGATTCAAGACTTAAAACACCAACCGAAACAAGCAAAGACTCGTATCATACAAGACTCTCCAAGCAAAACTCATAGTATGTGAAAAATAAAAATATAGCTCCGAGCAAAATACCGATGATCGTTAGAAGAAAGAGGGGATGCCACTCGGGTATCCCCAAGCTTAGTTGCTTGCTTCTCTTTGGATAATATCTTGGGATGCCATGGGCATCCCCAAGCTTAGGCTCTTCTTTCATCCATCGTAACATCACCCAAAACATGAAAACTTCAATCACACAATACTCAACAAAACCTTCGTGAGATCCGTTAGTATAAGAAAAAATCACTACTATAAGTATTGTTGCAAACCCATTCATATTTTATTCTTGCAATATATCTACTATATTCCAACTTTTCTATGGGAAAAAATCTTCAAAGAAAAACCATATAATCATCAAAACAAGCACATAACACAAAGAAAATAGAATCTGTCAAAAAAGAGCAGTTTGTATCAATCTGGATATTTCAAATACTTCTGTAACTCCAAAAATTAACAATTAGGACAAAGTGAGCAATTTGTATATTAATCTTCTACAAGAAGAATTGGTATTTTATCGCACTCCTGTTAGAAATGAGAATTATTTTCATGAGCGCGGAAGTTTCTGTTTTTCAGTAAGATCAAATCAACTATCACCCAACATGATCCCAAAGGCTTTACTTGGCACAAACACTAACTAAAACATAAAAACACAATCATAACAGTAGCATAATTGTGTAAACACTCAAGAACAGAAAGAAGAAGACAAAAAATAAATTTTATTCATTGGGTTGCCTCCCAACAAGCGCTATCATTTTATGCCCCTAGCTAGGCATAATAATGTTGATGATGCTCCCATGAAAGACAAGAATTGAAACACAAAGAGAGCATCATAATACATGTGACAAACATGTTTAAGTCTAACATACTTCCGATGCATAGGGATTTTATAGGCAAACAAATTATCAAGACAAGAAATACATAGCATATGCAAGGAAGAAGAAAGAAACAATAGCAATCTCAACATAACGAGAGGTAAATTAGTAAGATGAAAATTTCTACAACCATATTTCCCTCTCTCTCTCATAATAATTACATGTAGGATCATAATCAAATTCGACAATATAGCTATCACATAACATATTCTCTACATGATCCACAGGCATGCAAAGTTGACACTCTTCCAATATAGTGGGATTATCATCAACTAGAGTCATGACCTCTCCAGACCCACTTTCATCAAAAATTTCATAAGATTGAACACTCTCCAAATATGTGAGATTATTTTTATCTAAAGTTGACGCTCTTCAAAACCCACTTTTAATATTATTGCAAGCATATTCATCATGAGGTTTAAATAAATTTTCAAGATCATAAGAATCATTATCACCCCAATCATGATCATTGCAATAAGTAGTGGACAAAGCAAAACAAGCATCCCCAAGCTTGGGGTTTTGCATATCACTAACACAATTGACATTAATAGAATTTATAATAACATCATTGCAATCATGTTTTTCATTCAAGGAGCTATCATGAATCACTTTATAAATTCCTTCGTTTAACACTTCATCACAATTTTCAGATTCATGAATCTCAACCAAAACTTTATAAAGATAATCTAGTGAACTCAATTCACTATCAATTGGTTCAACATAATTGGATCTTTTGAAAAGATTAGCAAGTGGATGAGGATCGATATCAATAGATTTTTAGCAAGCGAAGATGCAAGCATATAGAAGGCACATGGCAACACAAGCAAACATGAGATCTGACGAGAAAACAGCGAACGGAAAAGAGGACGAATAAAACGGAAAAAAATTGTGAAGTGGGAGAGAGGAAAATGAGAGGCAAATGGCGAATAATGTAAATTGCAAGGAGATGATATTTGTTATTAGGAACCTGGTAGATGTTGATGATGTCTCCCCGGCAACGGCGCCAGAAATTCCTTTTGATGCTTGCTTGAACTACGTCGGTATTTCCCCAAAGAGGAAGGGCTGATGCAGCACAACAATGGTAGGTATTTCCCTCAGTGATGAGACCAAGGTTATCGAACCAGTAGGAGAACCATGCAACACTACGTGAACGGCACCTGCACACAAATAACAAATGCTCGCAGCCCGACATATTAAAGGGGTTGTCAATCCCTTTTGAGCAACGGCACCAGAAATTGGCAAATGGATAAATTGATAGATAGATCGTGCGGGAGCGCGAGATAAAATAAATAAGTAAAAATTAAGGCAAGGTATTTTTCTATTATTGGTCTAATAGATATGAAAATAAAAGCAAATAAAAATAGATCATGAAGGCAAATATAATAAAGAAGAGACCCAGGGGCCATAGATTTCACTAGTGGCTTCTCTTGAGAAAAATAGCAAACGGTGGGTAAATGAATTACTGTTGGGCAATTGATAAAACTTCAAATAATCATGAAGATATCCAGGCAATGATCATCATATAGGCATCACGTCCAAGATTACTAGACCGACTCCTGCCTGCATCTACTACTGTTACTCCACACATCGACTGCTATCCAGCATGCATCTAGTGTATTAAGTTCATGGAGAAACGGGATAATGCAATAAGAACGATGACATGATGTAGAAAAGATCTATTTGTGTACAAATAGACCCCATCTTGTTATCCTTAATGGCAACGATACATACGTGTCAGTTCCCCTTCTTTCACTGGGATCAAGCACCGTAAGATCGAACCCATTACATAGCACCTCTTCCCATTGCAAGATAAATAGATCATGTTGGCCAAACAAACCCCAAATATCAGAGAAGAAATACGAGGCTATAAGCACTCATGCATATAAGAGATCAAAGAAGACTCAAATAACTTTCATGGATAAAAAGATAGATCTGACCATAAACTCAAAGTTCATCGAATCCCAACAAACACACCGCAAAAAGAGTTAGATCATATGGATCTCCAAGAGACCATTGTATTGAGAATCAAAAGAGAGAGAGTAAGCCATCTAGCTACTAACTACGGACCCGTAGATCTACAAAGAACTGCTTACGCATCATCGGAGAGGCACAAATGGACATGATGAACCCCTCCGTGATGGTGTCTAGATGGGATCTGTTGGTTCTAGAACTTGCGGAGGCTGGAATTGATTTTCATCAACTCCCCTAGGGTTTCTGGAATATTGGGGTATTTATAGAACAAAGAGGCGGTTCAGGAGGAAACCGAGGTGGGAACAACCCACCAGGGCGCGCTTGGCATCCAGGCACGCCCTGGTGTCTTGTGCTCACCTCGGGCTCCCTCTTCGGTACTTCTTTGGCCCACTGGATGTCTTCTGGTACAAAAAAATCGACAAAAAGTTTACTTCTTTTGGACTCCGTTTGATATTGATTTCCTACGATGTAAAAAACATGCAGAAATCAGCAACTGGCACTTGGCACCATGTCAATAGGTTATTACCAAAAAATGAAATAAAATGACTATAAAATGATTGTAAAACATCTAAGAATGATAATATAACAGCATGGAACAATCAAAAAATATAGATACATTGGAGACTAAATTTTTACTACGGAATAAGGAGTGCCAAGAGCCTAAGCTTGGGAATGCCCAAGGCACCCCAAGGTAATATTCAAGGACAACCAAGAGCCTAAGCTTGGGGATGTCCCGGAAGGCATCCCCTCTTTCGCCTTCGTTCATCGGCAAGTTTACTTGAGGCTATATTTTTATTCACCACATGATATGAGTTTAGTTTGGAGCATCATTTTATTTTATTAGGATTTCCTTGTTGTTATTTAGAGTAATGTTTTGCGTCTTTTATTTCAATAAAAAGGTCAATTATAGCCTTTACCATGCTTATTTTGCAAGTATATATGTTGTTGTTTGAAAACAGAAAGTTTGCTATTATGTTTTGAATATTGCTATATAGTCAGAACATGATAAAATCTTGAAATTTTTACACAATGAGTAACAACAAATTTTCTACAGTGTGGTAATTTGTCAGAATTTTTGGAGTTAGGGAAGTATGATTCCTCTTGCATTCTTTATAGACTGTTCTATTTAGATAGATTGCTGTTATGTTTGCATTGTTTGCATATGTTTGCCTATCTAATGATTTTATTTGAGGATGGGTAAATTAAATATGCAGAGGCATTTAGTATGCAATGTTATATTATAATTTTAGTGCTTTTCTATAGTAGAGAATGATAAGGTTATGCATGGATTTATACTAACCTATCTCATGAGTTCTTGTTGAGTTTTGTGTGGATGAAGTTTTTAAGATTTAGGGAAACCGAGTTATGAAAGGAATTAAGGAGACACAAAAGCTCAAGATTGGGGATTCCCAAGGCATCCTAAGTTAATATTTCAAGAAATCTCAAGCATCTAAGCTTGGGGATGCCCCGGTTGGCATCCAACCTTTCTTCTTCAACAACTATCGGTCAGTTTAGGTTGAGCCTAAGTTTTTGCTTCTTCACATGATATGTGCTATACTTGCAATGTCATTTTATTTTGTTTTGCTTGTTGTTTAAATAAAAGTTCTTAAGATCTGAAATTCTAAAATGTTAGAGAGTCTTGAGTCTTCACATAGTTACATAATTATTCGACTACTCATGTTGCTTGACTTATATCTTTTTGAGTAGTTTGTCATTTGCTCTAGTGCTTCACTTATATTATTTTGAGAGTATCTAAACAACATGGTAATTTGCTTTGGTTATGAATTTAGACCTAATATGATGGGCATCCAAGAGGGATATAATAAAAACTTTCATATTAAATGCATTGAATACTATGAGAAGTTTGATTCCTTATGATTCTTTTCAGATATAAAGTTGGTGATATTAGAGTCATGCTAGTGAGTAATTGTGGATTGTAGAAATACTTGTGTTAAATTTTGTGATTCCCGTAGCATGCACGTATGGTGAACCGTTATGTGATGAAGCCGGAGCATGATTTATTTATTGATTGTCTTCCTTATGAGTGGCGGTCAGGGACGACTGATGGTCTTTTCCTATCAATCTATCCCCCTAGGAGCATGCACGTAGTACTTCGTTTCGATAACCAATAGATTATTGCAATAAGTATGTGAGTTCTTTATGACTAATGTTGAGTCCATGGATTATACGCACTCTCACCCTTCCACCATTGCTAGCCTCTCTAGTACCGCGCAACCTTCACTTGTACCTTACACCCACCTTATACCTTCCTCAAAACAGCTACCATACCTACCTATTATGATTTTCCATAGCCATGCCGAGATATATTGCCATGCAACTTTCCGCTGTTTCGTTTATTATAACACGTTTCATCATTGACATATTGCATGATTTGCATGATCATGTAGTGTACATCGTATTTGTGGCAAGCCACCGTCCATAATTCTTTCATACATGTCACTCTTGATTCGTTGCGCATCTCGGCACACCGCCAGAAGCATTCACATAGAGTCATATTTTGTTCTAAGTATCGAGTTTTAATTCTTGAGTTGTAAGTAAATAAAAGTGATGATCTTCATTATTAGAGCATTGTTCCAGTGAGTAAAGGATGATGGAGACTATGATTCCCCCACAAGTCAGGATGAGACTCCGGACGAAAAATAAAAATAAAATAAAAAGAGGTAAAAAAAGAGAGGGTCCGAAAAAACAAAAACAAAATAAGAGAAAAAGAGAGAAGGGGCAATGCTACTATCCTTTTATCACACTTGTGCTTCAAAGTAGCACCATGATCTTCATGATAGAGAGTCTCCTATGTTGTCCTTTCATATACTATTTAAAAAGGGACATAAATCAGACTAATAATGTACACACCTATTTTATTAGTTTAACAAATGACAGTAAATCTGTGTTTTATAACCAAAACATAATCTTATTTTTCTTATTTGTTCTGCATTAAGATTTGTCCTATACAGTTCTTCTATTGTGTTATAAAAAATATTTTGGTCCCCGTGACAATGCATGGGCACATACCTATTTCATGTTTAAATGTGTAGTACATATTAGAGGCATTATAAGGCGAATCTCTGGAAATTGAGTTGCCAGATCAATGGTTCACCTTTCCTACTACATTTATTAATAGAGGGTTGTTCCTATAGACACAGACTCGCCGAGTTGTTCCCAACATAAGGGCCGGGTGAAACCTTGGACGTTGCCACAATCCTTCTCTCTTGTATTCCCTCCTACCTTGCCACCGTTGGAGGAGCCGGTGGGCAAAGCCTGCATGGCAGACGATGGTTGCTGGGCTTACCAGCTTGCATTGCAGGAGCCCTCGCGGCTAACGTGCATTGACGACATCGAAGGGAGTGTGCATTGACTAAGTTTTTATGACGGAATAAGGAGTGGCAAGAGCCTAAGCTTGGGGATGCCCAAGGCACCCCAAGGTAATATTCAAGGACAACCAAGAGCCTAAGCTTGGGGATGTCCCGGATGGCATCCCCTCTTTCATCTTCGTTCATCGGTAAGTTTACTTGAGGCTATATTTTTATTCACCACATGATATGAGTTTAGCTTGGAGCATCATTTTATTTTATTAGCATTTTCTTGCTATTATTTGGAGTAATGTTTTGCGTCTTTTATTTTAATAAAAAAGGTCAAGTATAGCCTTTACCATGCTTATTTTGCAAGTCTATATGTTGCTGTTTGAAAATAGAAAGTTTGCTGTTATGTTTTGAATATTGGTGAATAGTCAGAACATGATAAATATTGAAATTTTTACACAATGAGTAACAAAAATTCTACAGTGTGGTAATTTTTTAGAATTTTTGGAGTTAGGGAAGTATGATTCCTCTTGCATTATTTACAGACTGTTCTGTTTAGACAGATTGCTGTTATGTTTGCATAAGTTTGCTTGTTTAATGATTCTATTTGAGGATGGGAGTATTAAATATGCAGAGGAATTTAGTATGCAACGTTAAATTATAATTTTAGTGATTTTTATAGCAGAGAATGATAAGGTTATGCATGGATTTATACTAACCTATCTCACGAGTTCTTGTTGAGTTGTGTGTGGATGAAGATTTTAAGATTTAGGGAACCTGCGATACAAAAGGAATTAAGAAAGCTCAAGCTTGGGGATGCCCAAGGCATCCTAAGTTAATATTTCAAGAAGTCTCAAGCATCTAAGCTTGGGGATGCCCCGTTTGGCATCCCACCTTTCTTCTTCAACAACTATCGGTCAGTTTTGGTTGAGCCTAAATTTTTGCTTCTTCACATGATATGTGCTATCCTTGCAATGTCATTTTATTTTGTTTTGCTTGTTGTTTAAATAAAATTACTTACGATCTGAAATTCTAAAATGTTAGAGAGTCTTGAGTCTTCACATAGTTACATAATTATTCGACTACTCATTGTGCTTCACTTATATCTTTTTGAGTAGTTTGTCATTTGCTCTAGTGCTTCACTTATATTATTTTGAGAGTCTCTAAACAGCATGGTAATTTGCTTTGGTTATGAATTTAGACCTAATATGATGGGCATCCAATAGGGATATAATAAAAACTTTCATATTAAATGCATTGAATACTATGAGAAGTTTGATTCCTTATGATTCTTTTCAGATATAAAGATGGTGATATTAGAGTCATGCTAGTGAGTAATCGTGGATTGTAGAAATACTTGGGTTAAAGTTTGTGATTCCCATAGCATGCACGTATGGTGAACCATTATGTGATGAAGTCATGATTTATTTATTGATTGTCTTCCTTATGAGTGGCGGTCGGGGACGACTGATGGTCTTTTCCTATCAATCTATCCGCCTAGGAGCATGCACGTAGTACTTCGTTTTGATAACTAATAGATTTTTGCAATAAGTATGTGAGTTCTTTATGACTAATGTTGTGTCCATGGATTATACGTACTCTCACCCTTCCACCATTGCTAGCCTCTCTAGTACCGTGCAACCTTCTCCTGTACCTTACACCCACCTTATACCTTCCTCAAAACAACCACCATACCTACCTATTATGGCATTTTCATAGCCATTCCAAGATATATTTCCATGCAACTTCCTGCCGTTTCGTATTTGTGGCAAATCCACCATTAATAATTCTTTCATACATGTCACTCTTGATTCATTTCACATCCCGGTACACCGCCGGAGGCATTCACATAGAGTCATATTTTGTTCTAAGTATCGAGTTGTAATTCTTGAGTTGTAAGTAAATAAAAGTGTGATGATCTTCATTATTAGAGCATTGTCCCGGTGAGGAAAGGATGATGGAGACTATGATTCCCCCACAAGTTGGGATGAGACTCTGGACGAAAAATAAAAAAGAGACAAAAAAAGAGGGTCGAAAAAATAAAAAAAATAAGAGAAAAAGAGAGAAGGGCAATGCTACTATCCTTTTACCACACTTGTGCTTCAAAGTAGCACCATGATCTTCATGATACAGAGTCTCCTATGTTGTCACTTTCATATACTAGTAGGAAATTTTCATTATAGAACTTGGCTTGTATATTCCAACGATGGGCTTCCTCAAATTGCCCTAGGTCTTCATGAGCAAGAAAGTTGGATGCACACTCACTTAGTTTCTTTTTGAGCTTTCATAAACTTATAGCTCTAGTGCATCCGTTGCATGCCAATCCCTACTCACTCACATTGATATATATTGATGGGCATCTCCATAGCCCGCTGATATGCCTAGTTGATGTGAGACTATCTCCCTCCTTTTTGTCTTCTCCACAACCACCATACTCTATTCCACCTATAGTGCTATGTCCATGGCTCACGCTCATGTATTGCGTGGAAGTTGAAAAGGTTTGAGAACATCAACAGTATGAAACAATTGGTTGGCTTGTCATCGAGGTTGTGCATGATTTAAATATTTTGTGTGTTTAAGATGGAGCATAGCCAGACTATATGATTTTGTAGGGATAACTTTCTTTGGCCATGTTATTTTGAGAAGACATGATTGCCTTGTTAGTATGCTTGAACTATTATTGTTTTTATGTCAATATTAAACTTTTGTTTTGAATCTTATGGATCTGAATATTCTTGCCACAATAGAGAAGATTACATTGATAAATATGTTAGGTAGCATTCCACATCAAAAATTCTATTTTTATCATTTACCTACTCGAGGACGAGCAGGAATTAAGCTTGGGGATGCTTGATACGTCTCCAATGTATCAATAATTTTTGATTGTTCCATGCTATTATATTATCTATATTGGATGTTTTATATGCATTTGTATGCTATTTTATATGATTTTTGGGACTAACCTATTAACCTAGAGCCCAGTGCGAGTTTCTGTTTTTTCCTTGTTTTTGAGTTCTACAAAAAAGGAATATCAAATGTTGTCCAAACAAGCTGAAAATTTATGGTGATTTTTTATGGATCAGAAGAAGCCCTCGAAGCAAACAAGTTGGGCCAGAAGAGTCCTGAGCCAACCACAAGGGTGGAGGGCGTGCCCTACACCCCCCCCCCCCAGGGTGCTCCGTCCATGTGGTTAATCGTGGACCCCCCCTGAGGTGAAACCGACGCCAAAAATTCCTATAAATACAGAAACCCCCGAAAAGAAACCTAGATCGGGAGTTCCGCTGCCGCAAGCCTCTGTAGCCACCAAAAACCAATTGGGGCCCTGTTCCAGCACCCTGCCAAAGAGGAAAATCATCACCGCTGGCCATCTTCATCATCCCGGCGCTCTCCATGACGAGGAGGGAGTAGTTCACCCTCGGGGATGAGGGTATGTACCAGTAGCTATGTGTTTGATCTCTCTCTCTCTCTCTCTCTCTCATGTTTTTGATTTGGCACGATCTTGATGTCTCGTGGGCTTTGCTATTATAGTTGTATCTTATGATGTTTCTCTCCCTCTACCTTCTTGTAATGGACTGAGTTTTCCCTTGAAGTTATCTTATTGGATTGAGTCTTTAAGGATTTGAGAACACTTGATGTATGTCTTTCATGTGCGTATTTGTGGTGACAATGGGATATTCACGTGATCTACTTGATGTATATTTTGGTGATCAACTTGCAGGTTCTGTGACCTTGTTAACTTATGCATAGGGGTTGGCACACGTTTTCGTCTTGACTCTCCTGTAGAAGCTTTGAGGAACTCTTTGAAGTTTTTTGTGTTGGTTTGAATAGATGAATCTGAGATCGTGTGATGCCTATCGTATAATCAAACCCGCGGATACTTGTGGTGAAATTGGAGTACCTAGGTGACATTAGGGTTTTGGTTGATGTGTGTCTTAAGGTGTTATTTTAGTACGAACTCTAGGGCTGTTTGTGACACCTATAGGAATAGCCCAATAGGTCGATTAGAAAGAAGAACTTTGAGGTGGTTTCGTACCATACACTAATCTCTTTGTTTATTCTCTGCTATTAGTGACTTTGGAGTGACTCTTTGTTGCACGTTGAGGGATTGTTATATGATCTAATTATGTTATGATTGTTGAGAGAACTTGCACTAGTGAAAGTATGAACCCTAGGCCTTGTTTCCAAGCATTGCAATACCATTTTCGCTCACTTCTACTACTTGCTATCTTGCTGTTTTTATATTTTCAGATTACAAAAACCTATATCTACCATCCATATTGCACTTGTATCACCATCTCTTCGCCGAACTAGTGCACCTACACAATTTACCATTGTATTTGGTGTGTTGGGGACACAAGAGACTCTTTGTTATTTTGTTGCAGGGTTGTTTGAGAGAGACCATCTTCATCCTACACCTCCCACGGATAGATTAACCTTAGGTCATCCACTTGAGGGAAATTTGCTACTATTCTACAATACTCTGCGCTTGGAGGCCCAACACGGGTCTACAAGAAGAAGGTTGCATAGTACACCTTAGTGTTCCCGAGGTTACCCAACCTATGCTAGTTGCTCTGACGGTGGTCGGAGGGAAGGGAACCTCTGGACCATGTTCCACATGTGTTTAGTAGTTAAGCCTTCATATTTTAGTCTTTAGTTGTCCATGACTTTGACTTCCGCAATGGCGATGGTGGCCACAGATAAATTGCATCCATACTTTCCATCATAGCGGTGGTTCTCTCGGGTTTTGACATCGAATTTGGGAGGGCACTCAGTATGTATCTGTGTTGATGTTGAGGTAATGGTCCTCTTCTTCTGCTCTTTGTAGTGGCGATACTATAGGGATCCAGCAGTATCAACGGTAGAAGGCAGTTGTCAGTGTCAAATCTGGTGGATCTCGGGTAGGGGGTCCCGAACTGTGCGTCTAGGATCGATGGTAACAGGAGGTAGGGGACACGATGTTTACCCAGGTTCGGGCCCTCTTGATGGAGGTAATACCCTACGTCCTTCTTGATTGATATTGATGATATGAGTATTACAAGAGCTGATCTACCACAAGATCGTAGAGGCTAAAACCCTAGAAGCTAGCCTATGGTATGATTGTTGTATATGATCTATTGACTAGCCTGGCCTCGGTTTATATAATGCACCAGAGGCCTAGGATAACAAGAGTCCTAGCCGAATACACCGGCGGGGAGGAGTCCTTGTTTTGATCACCAAGTCTTGTGGAATCTTCCATGTATGCAGCAGTTTTCTGAACTGGCCCATGAGTATACGGCCATGGGGGTCCTCGGCCCAATCTAACAGATCGGGAGATGACGTAGTGAGTACCACCTAGTCCAGGACACCGTCAGTAGCCCCCTGAACCGGTCTTCAAGTTAGGGACGCTCCTCGATTCTTCCGAACCATTCTTCATCTTTGGTTGTCGGTCTTGAAAACTGGTTCAACAAATCTTCTCATCTTCGATCTTGAGGATCGCCGAAATACATTCGACAAGTTTATACGTCGGGTATCTGAGGAGCCCCTTTAAGTTTCTGGCCTTTATCAATGCCTTGTTATTTTTATGCCACACCTCGGGTTTTGAAGTTGTTCCCTAGAGGCAGCGTCCTCTTGTGTCCGAGCTCCAACGCCGGACTGCATTCGAGGTATCTTTTGCAGTCGAGCACCAATGTCGGACTGCTTCCGAGCTCCAACACCGAAATGTATCCGAGCTCCAACGTCGGACTATGTCCAAGCTCCAATGCCAAAATGTATCTGAGCTCCAACGCCGGACTGTGTCCAAGCTCCAATGCCGAACTATATCCAAGATGTCATAGATCATCTTGGTACAAAAAAGTTGAAGGATTTTAGCCGAGCTTAATGCCGGAAATGCCCTCTATGGAGCCAGCCACTAGCGCCCGAGCTTTATGTCGGACTGCTTTCGAGGTGGTGCACCACCCCGACTGTGGGCCGATTTTTTGTAAATATTTTTTATTGGTGCAATTTATTCTCTGCCGAGATATACAGCCAGTAGCCGTCAAGGTGTGTATCGGTCTAAAACCCGAGATGCACCTGAAGGATGACGTAAGACCGCTGATCCCAGTAGTCGCTGAGACTCAGGTTCATTTGCAAAATCGGCCTGAGGATCAAGTCCTAGCTCGGCAGAATACTTCAGGACACAAAAAGCAGCGTGCTCAGTCCTCGAGACTCAGGTTGGGTGCGGCCGACCAACGTGAGGATCAAAATCTCCTCGGAAACTATCACTACTAGAAATACCACTACTAATGGCGCACCTAATATGGCCATTAATGGCGCATCACTGGTGCGCCATTGATAGCACGCCATTAGTAATTTTTACTAATGGCGCACCAGCTGGTGCGCCATTAGTATCTGGTATACTAATGGCGCACCACCTGGTGCGCCATTAGTATATGCGAGGGTGCGCCATTAGTATGCCTCCCAGTTGGCATGTATACCCAGGTGCTTTGGCATACTAATGGCGCACCACCTCTGGATGCGCCATTAGTAACCGCAGCATACTAATGGCGCACTACCCGGTGATGCGCCATTAGTATGCACTGTCATACTAATGGCGCACTGTCGTGTGATGCGCCATTAGTATGAATATTAGGTTTTTTTTATTTTTTTATTTTCTGTTTTTTGCACAGGTTACAAAATGTATAATTTGACAAAATATAGACAGCACACATCAACAATAGATTCATCAAATACAATAGAAGATTAGTCTTTGAATACAATTCATCATATTAGTCTCCAAATACAATTCATCATATTAGTCTCCGAATTAAAAAGACCGAACAAAGATAGAACATTATATTACAAGTCTCGAGACCGCGAGTAGCGAGTTTGTCTTCGCATTACAAGTCGATATCGATCATCTAAACTACCATCACATAGAAGAGAGCTGCGGTCATCACGATGAGCATCATCACGATGAAACTCGTCTTCATCCGGTTCCTCCAACGCTCCCTCCCCTCTCCCGCTAGATAGCGGGCGTATCTAGATTCGGCCTCGGCCCTAGTGGTGTACCCTTTGTAACTGTTACCGCTGAATCGGTGAACCTGTCTCCGACACTCCTCCCAGTCATCGTAGACTCCGGGAACCTTACCCTTGTACACGACATACGTCGGCATCGCTATGCACTAGCCAAACGAAACGTTAGTACCAATTCACAGACAATACATAAGCAATATATAATTATGCAACAGAACTATCGGAAGAGAAAAGCAAGACATTAATAGCATCGATTACATCTAAGTTGAACGACTCTCGAAACCAAAGAGACATACTACAAGTTCATTAAAGTTTAATTACAACATGAGCCAATCGATGTTTCAGAACTAGACAACTCGACTCAAGGGACCGGAGCGTGGATGAAGCCGCCGTCTATCGTGGGAGTCATGAAAGAACGGGCGTTGTCATCCTGCATTTGTAGCATTGTGTCGATGTCACTGTTGGACGGTTGATTTCTGAGGTAGAACTGCCCCGAGGTACGAAGGACATCTTGATGGATGATTTCCGCAAACTCCGACTGGATGCGAAAGAATTCTTGTCGGAGGTCCGCGTCCTGGATTGCCGACACGCTCGCGGCCCAATCTTGGAGTTTACTCGGTAGCAGAAGTTGATGATGGTCCCGTACGATCGCCCGCATGTGATGGATGGCGTAGTAGGCACCCTTCTGACCGCCAGGCGGCTGCTTGACGCAGCAGAACGTCGTATTGTGGGAGAACACGTGCTTGCCGTACTTACGAATAGGCCTGGTGAAGGTGCCTCCAGATTGGACGTAGCCGGGGAGAACATCATCAAGAACCTTCTTGACATTTGTGTAGTCTACGTTCGACTGACGGTCCGGGTCGAAATACGTGGCCATGGAATATTTGGGGCTTAGGAGGATGAGCGTGCAACGTGTGTCACTGCAGAAAACACGGAATGTTAAAAGAAAAACGATCGAAAAGTAAGAATTCATATGTTACGGGCCGGTTGAGGGGAGGACTTACTCGGGAAAGTAAGGCACGAGGAAGTTATCCTTATCTTGGTTTGCCAGAATGACGCCTTCGAGGTAAGAACTCGCGACTTGCCGGTCCCCAGCGCTGCCCAAGATCTTGGCACGCATGTAGAAGGGGTCGACTATCACGATGTCCGGGGTCTTGTCGCGAATGATCCGCATCTCCATACTCAGCGAAAATAGCCAAACGAAGGTGTAGTGCAGCGGATGAAGGTTCAACATAGCGTGGATGTCATCAAAACGCAGGACGATCGTACGCCCGATGGAGTTATCCACAAAGCCCTTGCCCTCTGGCACCTTGGCCGCGAAAACCGGGTATGCCACATCCTTCTCCCTGAGACGCCGCTTCTCCAAAGCAAGAACACTGTCATGCAGACTCCGCATAGCACCGGTTGCAGCATTGAGCATATTTGTCGGTAGCATCGCCCTACCCGCCACATGCACCCTCCTCGAGATATCCTGCGGTGAAGGTGGCCCGTCCTGAGCACGGATCATACTCGGTGCCGGCTGGCTCGCACCCTTCTTAGTCTTTCTTTTGCGTGCCTTCTTCTTCTCCTGTAATGGGACCGAGTTCTGCTCACAGACCGCCTTCTTGAGTGTGTTGGGGCTGATAATATTTCGCACCTCGCCATCGTACCCATGCTCGGCAAAGTACTGATCGACGTTGCCAAATGTATCATCATCGTCGTCGTCGTCGTCCTGATCCTGTGCCATATGCATGTTTGGATCCAGTGGCATAGGGATGTCCGGCACCGTTATGGCGGTCTTGCCATGGGGCCGACTTGGCGCCGGCACGACTGGCGGTGTTGTCTTTGGGGTGGTGTCCCCCGCCCCCAAACGAATCTGGCTCTTCGGCCAAAGCAGGGGCCAGCTCAGGCAGGCGCTGAGGGTCATCACGTCATCATCATCGGCCCCGACGGGTCGAATCGGAGGTAACAAGTCGTCGCAGCCTGGCAGCACCCGAACCAGTTGAACCCTAAACAAGTTGGGTGGCATCTGGGTACCGTGGAACAAGGGGTTGCTCGGTTGAACGATTTTGCCCTTGGCGACATCGACCAACTCGTTGTTCACGAAGTGGAGGAGAGTGCACGGAACGTCGGCGGCGCCCTGCGAAAACATGTAGGGCGTCAGGGATGCCCAGTCAAAGGCAAGGAGATGAAGTCCTCGGCCGAGAGAGGCTTAATTAGTTACCGTGATGATGGCGTCGAGCTCGGCTAATGTCGAGGCACCACCAACGGTGGGCGTGCAGTTGACGGAGCGGCCGCTTGCTGAAGAGGTGCCGGCCAGCGTACACCCGGGTGCATTAAGCTCCCGTGCCGGCATCGGAGACACCAATGCCGCCTCCGCCGGAGGCACCAATGGCCCCGCCATCGCATTATGCGAGTTGCTGGCCGTGAAGCTAGGAATCGGGGGTGGCCCCTGTTGGCCGCCCGCAATCCACGCACTCAACCCCGAGATCAAGGTAGGCACAAGGGCGGTGATCGTCGCTCCGAGTCGTTGTTCCACTTGCTCTTGGACAATCTCCGGAATCCGCGCCACCTGTGCCTTGAGTTCTTGAACCTCTCGCGCCTGGCTTTCCGAGCTGGTCTTTTTCTCCTTCCGCACACCAGCGGTATAGTATGACCCCCATTTTGTCGACAAGCCTTTGCCGGCCACACGACCAGCTGACGTCGGCTTACTGAGCTTATCCTTGTTCTTCATTATATTCAACCCCCTATTTAGAGTGGTGTCCCAAGGGTTGCTCTGAGTCGACCCCGCGCTACTGCTTTCAGTCGCCTGCGGAAGGAATGTGAACCATTTAGAAATTCGGCTTCATTAATTAGAATGCAACCATATGGAGCTAATTACGCGGGGGTGTATTCCTTACCAGAACAAGCTCAAGCTGCCTGGTCTTCGGATCCGTGGTAAGCTCCTTTGTTTTCGGGTCCTTCTTGTACCGGGCCCTGACAAAGTTCCTGGTCTGCTTGTCACCGTATTTATCGAAGAGGGGCGGTAGGCCTTCCTCGGCACGGTCCGCCTCCTCCTTGTCCCATATAGGCTCCGCCACTCTGTAACCGCCGGGACCGAGTGTGTGTTCCCCTATGTTCAGCTCCCGCATTTGTTTCCCCCACTCACTTGATTGGGAGCTTGCGGTGCTCGAGCAATTGATCTTGAAGTCGTTGTAGTCATCTTCGGTGATCGAAGGATTTTTCTCCTTGATCTTCTCATAACTCTCACCTTTCTCGATCATTCTCTTCACATTGCTTTTCCAAGTAGACAGGGCCTTGCTCATCTTCGTGAGGGCAGCATTGTTCACTTTATTCCCTTTGAGGCTTGTGTTTTCGAATTCAGCGGGGAACTTGTATCGTTCGTGCAGCTTCGTGAAGAGGAGGTGGCGCAAATTCCCCCGGTCAGGATGCCTCAGGTTCTCGGTGTTGATCGAGACGGTGCTCTGGACAATGCACCCGAGTTGAAGCGAGTACCCCTTGACTATTCGTTCGGGCGCCGTTGGATTCCCGTTGGAGTCCACTTCAGTAACTTCCTCCTTGAGGGTGCGGAGCACGATCGGGCGCCGGTCCTTCCGTTGCCTCTTCGGCTGGCTGCTATTCGTGCGGCCATCATCAGTGGTGGCATCCTCGGCGGCACCATCAGTGGTGGCATCAGTGTGGTCATCCTCGGCGGCACCATCCGTGGTCTCAGGATCGGTGGGGAAGGCGGCGGCCTCATACAAGTGAGGTTGTTCCTCCATCTCCTGGGACAGCTCCCAGAATGCCTTGCCGCCCGAACCCCCGGCCTCATCGTTGTGGGCCATGTTTCTCTCTAAATAGAAACAAAGTTTGGTCAAAAAGTTGGTTATTGTCAAGGAACAAGATCATGGTCTCATCATTTAGGGTTTGTCGACACCGAGGCATCCTAAAATCTAAGCTTTTATCATTGAGGGTTTTTCGACGCCAAGGCACCCTAAAAGCCTAACTTTTCATCATTTCGGTTTTTATCGACACCGAGGCACCCTAAAAGCCATGCATTAGTCACAAGTACACCGGGGCACTTGATCCTACTTAATTAACTACTAAGATACCCCGGCCCATGCATTAGTCACAAGTACCCCATATGTCCTATTTTTAGCAAAGTCATGCTAAAATTCACGGAAAATTTCAGCATGACCTTTGCTGAAAATAGGACATATGGAGTACCCGAATTTGCCGGAACGGAAGTTAATCGACATTCCGGCAAACTCAAGGGCCTCTCGGGGTACCTGCAAAATCATCACGACACGATGGTCAGAGACAAAACCCAGCAAACTAGCAAAATCATCACAAATTGTTTTCTGTTAAAGATGATCATCATCTTTACAAGTCTTTCTCAATGTGATCACAAGTAATTCAGAGGCATCACAAGTAATTCAGAGCATCACAAGGCATTAGTAGTTCAGTACATGAACAAGTTTTACAAACCCAGATAAGAACAAGTGAATTCTAGTCCCATTGACACTCCTGGTTTTCTACAAACACCAAGTACTAGGGCACACAAAAGTTCTGAAATTTGTGTGCCTAACTGAATTAACTGAATTTTCAGTAACCGAATGAACTGAATTTTCAAAACTGCAAGAATACAATCGAGAAAAATCCAACAGCACTAGAACTGAGCTGATTGACAGTAGTTTTGTTCACTGTTATGTTGGCCTAACTGGATGTTGGCTATCTTTTATAGTGTCTCTGTTACATGCCAGTTTGGTCATTGCTAACTTTTGATATGTTGTGTTTCTGACATATCAGAATCGGATATCCAAAAGAAGAAACAATATAATTTCTAACAAATCATTAGCCTGTTTGCTTCAAAAATAACAGTTCCTGTTGAGATTCCTGGGATCCAATCCCAACCAGTCCATTTGATTAAAATGACTGGATTACTGGAATGAGAATACCAAAAGAACAAGATATAGTCTACAAAAAAAGAAAGAATACAGCCAATCCCCATCACTGTTTTCCCCTCTGGTTCAACCCTCTCACCATTTAAAGCAAAAATCTATATGGACCATCCATTCCTAGTTTGCATAAGTATCTAGTTTTAATTTACCTTCACAAGAGCACCAATAACACCCAAGCTGGTAAGCCTCAAGTACTCAAAAGGTCTTGTCTTGCTGGTAGTATTCAGGAACGGGTACAGGTACAGTGGGATGTGAGCTGTAAAGGAAAAAGAAGAAGACTTAATTATTAACCACTGCTAGTTAAGATTTACTTATTCTGTAAAGTCACCAAAATGAGGAAAGCTTTTTAACAATAAACAATGGAAATATTTAAGACTTGGCATAGAAACAACAGCGCTCAGTACCATGGACAACCACCCTTACTTAAATAACAAGAACTGCACAAGTACATATGTACTCTTGCCATTGCGACTGAATTTAGAACAGTGCAATAACTGTAACCTACCTGGAGCAGTGCAGCAACAGTGCCAAAGGAGTGCCACAGCAGTGGAGCAAGGTCTTGAAAAATCTCTCGTTTCTGAAAGAGGAAACTGAGAAACAGATTAGACAATGAATTTTCACCTCCTGCATCCCAGATTTGCAGCCACACTTTAAAATTTAAAGTAAAATAGCTCTATGTATCAACTGTCCAGTTTGGAATATTGTCTTCGGAAAGTTGATGTTTCACTAAGAAAAGAAGGGTCTGTCTAGGACACATTTATGTCACGTCTAACCTTGTGTCCACTATGTTTGTGGTGTATTTTTTTTTTGCCCCGGCTTTTTTTTTGTTCCTTGTTGCTGCGTTATTTGTGGGAGCTTAGATGTGACATCCTTAGAAAACATTTAGATGTGAATTAGACAAACTCAGAAAAGAATGACGATGCTTGCATTAGTGGCTCATACCATGGGTTCACACTTTTGGTAGATAAAGAAGTGACAGAAAAAAAAATACTATACTAAGTAAACTTCATCACTTATCTAGATAATCTGCAGAAGTAGAACAGATTGTTTCTAACCTATAAATGTCTTCCTATATAGTTTAAACTGTTTAGATTTCCTAACACCACCTCCTGATAAGTTTGCAAAGTCATCAATAGGACAGGATTTCACAAAGTTCACACCCCCGCCCCCCTGTCCTTGAACAGGGTATCTCCACCAGATACTATAATTAAATGTGCACGGCCGAATACCCCTCCAGCCTGCTCCAACACAAAAATATTCATTGGAAGTTCACTTTTACCAAGAAACAAATACATCAGGAAGCAGGGGATATTAACAAAAATGCGCTTCTTGTGGTATTCACTCCTGAGAGATTGTATATGATAACTGCAGTATTTACCATTTTATTCAGGGGTACTATAACAGAAATGGGCACGTCTCTTGTTGTATTCAATCCTAACAGAACAACATATAAGATAACGGCAGTACTTTCCACTTTAATCAGAGCAAGCAGAACTAAAATGGATACAGTTATCTGATGCACACACCGAACTGCCATCCGAGTGTGTCCAACAGAGATCGGCAACCATTCCCGCTACGGATGCTAATAACAGGTAAACCATAGCACATGTTTAAAGAATGTATCATAATAAAAGCTACAAAAATCACATACCAAACCCTACTTGCTTTCGCTACATATCTACAAGTCTACAGCAAGCTAAAGGACTGCACAAAATCACCCAATTTTCTTCATACTCTAGATATGAGCAGGCGAGGGGGGCCGGATCTGGCGAGGTGGGATAGCGATCGAGATGGAGGGGGATCGAGATCGAGTGTCCATGAAATTTAAAAATATTCATGATAGTTCAAAAAGTACCCATGAAATACAATCGAGAAATGAAGGCTACGATTTAAATACAATCGATCTTAGCTAGCTATCTGTTCACAATCTTCTTGCCCTTCTTTTTCGCAAATGGAGTTCTTCTGTGGAACGGACGTCCTTTAGGTAGGGTGGTCCTGCTTCTTCTTGTGGTGTATGCTGCTACTTCATCATCGTCGTCATGTTCGATCCTCGGGTCGCCATACTTGTCGAAGTCTTGCTCATTGGCTACTCCATCCATTCCAATGATCTTCCTTTTGCCTCTCCTCACGACAACACGACTGGGCTTTGGCGGGTCGGTAATGAAGAAGCATTGGTCCACTTGGGAAGCCAGTACCCATGGCTCATTTTTCGCGGTGACGTTTGCGCCCGCGGTCTTGGATTTGGCTTCGGGTATAACCATGGTGGTGAAATACCGGTCTTCTTTTATGACGTTCTTGGCCCATCTGACACGGAACATCGGGACCTTCTCTCCAGCGTAGCTCAGCTCCCAGATCTCCTCGATCCTTCCGTAGTATCTGTCCTTGTCGTTACCGGTGTAGGATTCCATCGTTACCCCGGAGTTCTGATAACCATCGCTCTTCATGTCCTTGGCCTCGGTGTAGAATGTGTAGCCGTTGATATCGTACGCCTCATAGGTCATCAGGTTGTGCTCGGCGCCCTGTGACAAGGCGAATATGAGTTGTTCTTCCGCGGAAGAATCCTCATGTAAAGGGTACGACAGAAGCTTATGCTTGAACCAACGCGTGAAACATGAGTTGTGCTCTTTGAGTATATCTCCGTCCGTCCTTTGTTGGCCTCGGTCATTGTACGTCTTTTTAATAAAGGTTTTGTGCTCTACCAACCAAGGATCGACCACGTCTATGTGTTGTAGCGCGACTAGGTTTGCTCTTTCAAAGTCGGCGAGTCGACCCTCGAAGTCGACATGCATTTCGCGGCGACCCTCACGGTGACCCCATCCAGCGAGCCTGCCGAGGTGCCTATTGACGGGCAGACCAACGGGGTTCTTGATGCCTAGATAATTCGTGCAGTAGGAGATGCACTCTTCGGTCAGAAAGCCCCTGGCTATGCTTCCTTCTGGACGTGACATGTTGCGAACGTATCCTTTGATGACACCATTCATCCTTTCGAACGACATCATGCTGTGCAGGAACATCGGCCCGAGTTGGATGATATCCTCCACTATATGGACCAGCAGATGCACCATAACGTCGAAGAATGCGGGCGAGAAGTACATCTCAAGCTCGCATAGTATCACCACGATCTCTTCCTGTAGCCTTCTGAGTTGCCTCACGCCAATCGACTTCCGAGAGATGACGTCGAAGAAGTTGCATAGGCCAAATAGCGTTTCACGGACGTGCGCGTCCATGATCCCACGGATTGCAACTGGAAGTATCTGCGTCATCAGCACGTGACAGTCGTGAGACTTCATCCCGCTGAACTTCTGCTTCGCTGGGTCTAGGTATCTGCTTATCTTCCCCGCGTAACCGTAAGGAAGTTTTACTCCTAGGAGGCAGGTGAAAAACTGCTCGATCTCCTCCTGACTTAGAGTGAAGCACGCGGGAGGGTAGTCATTTCCGGTCTTCTTGGCCTTTTTGCCTTTGCGACAACTTTCTGTGTCCTGCTTCGCGTCATCATCATCATCATCATCATCATCATCATCATCATCATCATCATCATCATCATCATCATCATCATCATATATAGCGTGAAGCTCCTGCCTGATGCCCATTGATTTCAAGTCTGCCCTTGCTTTAGGCCCATCTTTGGTCCTCTCTGGCATGTTGAGCAGGGTACCAAGCAGACTCTCGCACACGTTTTTCGTGATATGCATGACATCAAGGCTGTGAGGCACACGGTGGATCTTCCAGTACGGCAAGTCCCAGAAAACAGACCTCGTTTTCCATACCTTTAGCAGCGGCTCTGGCGCCTTTCGCTTCTTTCCCGGCTCTGGCGCCTTTTGCTTCTTTCCCGGCAGTGGGCAGTCTTTCCAATTTTTCAACAGCTTGTCTATTTCCTCGCCGCTCCTCGTACACGGGCGTTTTCGGGGTTCTGTTTCACCATCGAACAGATCCTTGCGTTTCCTCCACGGGTCATCATCGCGAAGCCACCTTCGATGTCCCATGAACACGGTTTTCGAAGACCCGGGATCTCTATCTAGCTGGCGATACGTTGTGTCATCCATGCACCTTACGCATCCAGAAAATCCGTGGACTACCTGCCCCGCAAGATATCCGTAACCGAGATAGTCGTGCACCGTCGTGAGCAGTGCGGCTCTCATAGGGAAATACTCTTTCTCTGCGGCGTCCCACGTATTGGCTGGCGTTTTCCACAGCGTGTCAAGCTCCTCTTTCAGCAGCCCCAGATACAGATTGATGTCGTTCCCTGGTTGTTTCGGCCCTTCAATTAGCATACTCATGTGAATGTACTTCCTCTTCATGCATAACCAGGGGGGAAGGTTGTACATCCACACAAACACAGGCCAGGTGCTATGTGTGCTTCTCTGGCTGCCAAACGGATTGACTCCATCGGTGCTCGCGCCCAGCACGATGTTCCTTGGATCGTTCCCAAATTCTGGGTATTCGAAGTTCAATGCTTTCCACTGGCTCGCATCCTTAGGGTGACTCAGCATCTTGTCTTTTTTATCTATCTCCGGATCATTTGCGTCATCTTCTCGCTTCTTCTCCTCCCTATCCGCGTGCCAACGTAGGAGCTTTGCTACCTTAGGATCCGCGAAATACCGCTGCAGACGAGGAGTGATCGGAAAGTACCACACCACTTTTCGAGGAGCTTTCTTCCTCTTCTTGTATCGAGTGACACCGCACACCGGACATATTGTAGACTCCGCGTGCTCGTCCCGATAAATGATGCAATTGTTCATGCACACATGGTATTTCACATGCGGTAAATCCAGAGGACACACGATTTTCTTCGCCTCCTCCAAACTGGTCGGGCACTTGTTCCCCTTGGGAAGACGTTCGTGCCAGAATGACATGTTCTCGTCGAAGCATGCGTCGGTCATTTTGTGTTTTACCTTCATCTCCAGGGCCATGAGCGTTACTTTTAGGCGGGTATCCTCAGGCCTGCATCCTTCATACAATGGAGTAACCGCATCTAACTCAAGTTGATCCATCTTGGCTTTCTCTCGGGCGGCAGCTCTTGCGTTATCCGTCTGCTTGACAAGCAGCTCTTGAATATGAGGGTCCTGCACCCAGCCCATCGATGGTCCAGCGTCGTCTGCTCCGCCGGCATCATCATCTTCATGATCATGCCCGTCGCCTGCTCCGGCATCTTCCTCATCATCATGTCCTGCATCTTCTACATGATGACTGTGTACAACATCACAGTCGTGATCATCTCCTGGGGATTCTTCGTCTTCTCGCCCGCCCGAGCCACGGTGGTTGTCTTGCTGCCCTTCCTCATTTCTTGCCCGGCCCGCATGGACGACTTCGTAGTCATCTTCATCACCTTGCCACCGATAGCCATCCATGAAACCACGCAACAGCAGGTGGTCCCGCACCTGCCCGGAATCCGGGTCCGCAATAAGGCTCTTCAGCTTGCATCTTCGACACGGACATCTTATCTCCGTCTCGTTCTTTTGAAGCATCTCGGCCTTCGCGGACCTCAAAAACCTATTCACGATGCCTTCGGTCATCGTGCGGACCATGGTCGCCTGCGGGGTAGAGCAAAACGATATTTTAGAACCAAACAAAAATTTGGCATGACCTTCCCTAAAAATAGGACCAAAAAGAATGCTTAATGCCAAAATTCTCGCCGAAACGGAAATGAATCAACATTCCGGCAAAATATTGGCAACTATCGCATATCAAATACCGGTACACCTCCAAACACAAACACATATGCAACACCACAAACATATGCAACACCACAAACATACATAGATCTAGCTAGGCCGTAAAAAGTGCATGTGCACATTGTTGTAAGGAGAACAACCTAAATATAGCTTCCCCCCTTACTTACCTATTAAAACAAGGTAATTTAACCACTTAATTTGAATGAATCTATGGTGGAAATGAGGTGAAAAAGAGGAGGCACCCGAGACAAGGAGGAGGTGGAGAGAATGAAGTGGGGAGAAAGTGAGTGTGTGGGTAGGAGAGGCTGTCCCAAATATCTTGTTGCTGCCCACTTACTAATGGCGCACCTCTTGCATGGTGCGCCATTAGTACTTACAACTACTAATGGTGCACTTGGGCAGGATGCGCCATTAGTATGTTTGGATAGGCGCACTAGTTCAAAAAAAAATCCTATACTAATGGCGCACCCACTGCCTGGTGCGCCATTAGTAGTTACAACTACTAATGGCGCACTTGGGCAGGATGCGCCATTAGTATGTTTGGATAGGCGCACTAGTTCAAAAAAAATTCTATACTAATGGCGCACCTGCTGCCTAGTGCGCCATTAGTAGTTACAACTACTAATGGCGCACTTTGCCGGGATGCGCCATTAGTATGTTTGGACAGGCGCACTAGTTAAAAAAAATTTGATACTAATGGCGCACCCGTAGCATGGTGCGCCATTAGTTGTTTAAACTCTAATGGCGCATCAGATTGTGGTGCGCCATTAGTATATACTAATGGCGCACCATCTTTCTGGTGCGCCATTAGTGTCAATCCCATCTATAGCCATTTTCCTAGTAGTGTATATTGCACATAAAATTTTATGCATTGGACAGGCAATGCAGTAGCCCCTGAGACACTGGTCGGGTGGCAACACCAGATCAGGGGATCGATGTGCCCCTTTAATATTTGTAAATAATAAGCCCAAAGCCCAGTAGCCCCCGAGCCTTAATGCGGGCATGGGTGGCCGAATTAAGGATCGATATCCATAGTAAAATCACAAATTATGTGTAATGACTGTATGTATCCAAGTACTTTACATCATTAATGCTCGGATCCGCATTGCACAAAACTTTGTTGACCGACCATCGGCTTCCACCTCCTCGGCTAGCAGCCGAGGAGTGTTTGTCCTACTTTATAAAGCCTTTATGAGGGCAAAGATTTATGACAAACAAGGCAATATGGTCATACGGTTTTATAAACAAAGGTACGCAGAGAGATATGTTATATTACTGTTTAACATAGGAAATGTCTTCCAAAGAAAATAGTCCCGCTAGCGGTTCCCTTATTTTGGTTGTCATTCTAAGCATGATCATGAAACCTCAGCTCTAATGTAAGAGCAAAATATTGAGGATTTAGTTTGGGAGGCCAGTTACTAGCCCCCGGTAGTGTTCGGCGACAGTCGAGGTCAAGTCGTAAACACTTCGGCCAATGTTATGAATGGCCCATCATATAACACAATCATCGGATCGCTGACCAGTTTACGTTTATTGTGACAGTCAGTTTTTGGCTTTCTCCACTGAGGTGCTTAACCATGTGAGCTGGAAGCACAATCGCAGTGGTTCTCCCTTTGCACGCCTAGCCGAACAAAGCAGGACGTAGGAGGCAAGCGCAGGAGCCGGGCAACCCAACTATTGACCAAAGGCACAATTCGAAACCGATGCATATATAGCAATATCCGAGAATGTTTTTGCTGAATCTCTAAAGGTGTCCGGCGTTGCACTGCAAAACTTGTGCTGAAAACACAAATGGTTTAAAAGTGCCAAAAGCTTGGAAAACCAAAAATTGTCAGTAAAAACATGACGTCCGAACAAGATCAAGTGTTCGGTGCCAATCCGAAAATTGGTCTTAGAAAAAAAGAGTGCTTCTGTCATGCTTTAACATGACACATCCTATCTCAAGGCTCCAAGCAGGTCAGCCTATGGCTTCAACCTCCTATCTTGAAGGTGGAGTACTTCTCATTAGGCCAGTTTATTAAACTAAACTCTAGCGGCTTTGAGAGAGAAATTAGGCTCCCCGGCTAGTGACCACACACTCTTGTCGAAAAAAGGAGTGATGAATAATAATAGTAATAAAAACTTTGCAACAACTAAGAAGAAGAACACTTATTATAAAATGGCTCATATAAATTTAAGAGCCCCCAAGTGACTTGGGTAAAAGAATTTTATGTATAATTATTGTATGTACCGAAGTACAAATATCATATCTTTGTTCACCCGAACTTTAAACGCGTCTTAACCGACCATCGGCTTCTCCCTCTTTGGTCAAGGACCAAAAAGTGTTATGTACTCCACCTGTCGAGAATATCGACAATGTTTCCGATAACCAGGCAACCGGGCCATAAGGCTGTAACAGACAAAGCGCGCTCAGGGAACTTATGCTATATTAGAGACGAAGTGTAAGAAGCATCTTCGAAGAAAATAGTACCCCCACCGATACCTTTCTTCGGTGCTCATTATTACTATGAGACTTGTGCAATAGATTTTTTGTACTCATGAGTTCCGTTGTGTGCCGTCCATGATTGAAAACAATAAGAGCGCTAGCTTTCGGCTTCACCCAGTCTGAGGTCGGAGCTCGGAGGACCCGATTGTGACAATCGCAGAGGTGCTCCCTTTACTCCCTAGCCGAACAATCGGGAACGTAGGGGTAAGCACAGGAGCCAGGCAACCCAGCTTGCAAATTGCTTAAGTCAATATGGTGCATATTGTGGCGTAATACATGAACAAGGAACGAAGCCGTACAAGTATAATCATATGCAAGAGGAAGAGCTTCATAAAGGAAGCCCCTAAATAAATGGGGTATTTGAATTTTTGTGTCACAAACAAAGTTTGGACAAGGAAAAAATTCACAAGCAACTTTTTTCCAAAAAAAGTATAATGCTTGGTCGAACCGAACACAAGTTAAAAATTTAAAACTTTGAGCATGAAGGCAACTTAGATGGTTAATGTGTTCGATGTTGATGACGCAGGCCGAGATTGTGGCGGGACGAGATCCCAGCCCCCAAACCGGCCACGAGATGTCCGAGTAAAGAACTCGGCTTGATGAAGTGATAACACAGCATAGTCGATGGGCGAGGTGAAAACCCCAGTCCGACCGCGGCGACGGAGCAGGCCGGCAGTGTGACGCCGAAGCCCCCAGCATGTGTTAATGAAGTGATGACGAAGCTCCCGGTCAGCCGAGGTGACGTGGTACATCGGTACGCCGCGGTGACAGCGCTGCCCGGATTATCTACCTGTGCACAGAAAATAGTGCAAGCCGGAGATAATAGGAATAATAAAAAAATGTTGCATAATCAGTAATTTACGCAAAGTGAGTAATAAAAGAAATATGGCCTGTGCGCGGAACACTCGATGAGGTAGAGCTCTCTTGGCGATGCCGAAGTCCCCGAGGCAACCGAACACGTCGGTATGGCAATATGACCAACAAGGTGATCACGCGAGCCGATTTACGCCGATTAGGATGACGGCGTCGGCTTGCCGAAGAGACCACGTGACGCGGTCGAAGTCGATCACCTACACACATAAAATAGTGTGGTCCAAAAAGGATAATTGCTTTTCGCAAAAATAATTTATTAAAAGAGATATGGCCTGGCGTCGAAGTCATGTCAATGTAGGGCGTCGGTGTGACACGGTGAAGGCATAGCCAAGCCCGAATTCGTAGGCTAGTCTGAGTTCCGGATGCGGTATTCGCCGAACTGTATACGGAAACTGACCGAACCACCACGCCACCGTAGTTAATACAGCCACCATTTGATAGACCTGGTTTATCTGTTGTAGCAATCTGGAGAAAGGTTACTCCCAAAATTAGGGCTCGATCCGCACACCCATTGCCTGATGGGTGATGAAGCGGTGGCATGGCGATGCTAGCAAAGGTTGGCTCGCCGAGGAAAAGCCTGTGGTGCAGCTAATGTGATGAAGCTGGTCGGCTCGTGACGTCGAAGTCTCCGAAGTAAGTTGATGAAGAGATGGTGAAACCCTCGGTCTAGCCGAGGAGATGGAGCAGGTCGGTAAGGAGACGTTGCAGCTGCCGTGTCAGCCGACGTGTTGAAGCAGTTCGGCGCGATGGACATCGGCTTGAAGAAGCAACAGTGCGGCCATGCCGACGCAGGTCGTAACTTGTGACCCGGTCAATGCCAGTTTGAAGAAGTGACCATGCGGCGATGCGTGTGTTCCCGCTCTGTGTAATCCGTGGGGCGGCGATGTTGGTGATGATTTATCCTTGGTGATTCTGAACTCTTGTTCGCTCGCCGAGATGATGATCCGAAGAAGTTGAGCTCGTCTCAAAAGGCGACGACGTGTCTAGCGCAGGTCGGCAGCCGTGGAGCAGTATTGCCGGACTGGTTTGACACCAGCATGATAGTGAAGATTACCTCAGAGGAGGCTTAAAATTTTATGGGCATGTGTTTAAAAACAGTGCAAAATACCCTAGGAGCAAATTCATTTAAGAAGGTTGTCTCATATCACGTTTATAAATAAACATGAATTCGGGTCGGATCCGTATTCGCGCAGAAAACAGATCCGAAAATTGATGCACCAATCGGAAGGTTCCCGAAGTTTGGACGGTCGGATCGAGCTGAAATTTGGAGGGGTGGTAGATATGGGAATTCCGCAGCCGATCAACGGTTGGATCTTCCAAAGGACATCTGAACTAGGCGCTGGAGACCACGCCCTAAACTCGTCCAGATTCCCGTCCAGATTTGACAGGGCTCCTGTATATCTTAGATTGCCGGAGATTCCTTCATCGGAACTCGACGAAATTTTGCATGGTTGTTGTAGACTCAATTCCGCACAATTGCACCAAAGGAACCATCAAAGTGATGCTCGAGGAGGCGGTAGCAGCGGATACAAGTTCGCTATTCGGAAAAAACAGCACGGTCGCCCGAGGGCAATGTTGACGTTGAGCCCCCGACCTCCATGGATGATCCCTCCATGATCTTGATAGAGATCGGAGTTGATGTTGATGTAGGCCCCGGTCCGAACACGACGATCGGATATGGAGCACGGTCCTCGGTTGAGCCGAGGTGACCAGTCGAGCCGGCGACGAAGATGCCAGTGTTGCAGTTGATCTACGGGCGAGCCATTGATCCTTTGCCAATCACACAGCTGAAAGTGCATTATATCGACTAGATGGGGGGTGAATAGGCAATTTTTATGAAATTATTCACTGAGGAATTTGCCGGTGAGGAAATTCCTTAGCGAAGAACTACTAGCAGCGGAATAAGTACTCAAAAGTAAACATAACAGAATACAAGCATAGTCATCATGATGAAATGAAGACAGACACAGAGTACAGGAAACGTAAGCACAGAATAACACAGGATGAAGACAAACAGACTGAAGAAATTGAACTGAGAAAATTGAGAAAGTCTTCAGTCAAAGTCTTCAAACACAGATATGAACAAGTACACAACTCAATTATGACAAAATGAAAGAGCTGAAGAAATGGAACCAGCAAGCTTGGTGAAGACAATGATTTGGTAGACCAGTTCCAACTGCTGTCTCAGTTGTACATCTGGTTGGAGCGGCTGAGTATTTGAACTCGAGGACACACTGTCCCGGACACCCAATCCTAAACACGCAGCTCAGGACACCCAGTCCTCACCGTATTCTCCTTGAAATAAGGTCACACAGACCTCGTCCAATCACTCGTGGTAAGTCTTCAGGTGACTTCCAATCCTTCACAAACTTGGTCACTCGGCGATCCACAATTCCTCTTGGATACTCTAGACCATGACGCCTAACTGTCTGGAAGAAGCACAGTCTTCAAAGGTAACAAGCGTCAGATCCACGCATGATCAATCTCTTCAGTGATGCTCAATCACTTGGGGTTTGTAGGTGTTTGAGTTTTGGGTTTTTCCTCACTTGATGATTTTCGCTCAAAGTCCTCTGAGGATGGGTTGCTCTCAAATGACAAGTGTCAGTTTCTCTCGGAGCAGCTAACCAACTAGTGATTGTCAGTTTCTCTTGGAGCAGCTAACCAACTAGTGGTTGTAGGGGGCGGCTATTTATAGCCTAGGGAGCAGCTCGACATGATAAGACATAAATGCCCTTCAATAATATGACCGTTAGGTGGATAGATATTTTGGGACAGCTGGCGCATATCACAGCAACGTTCGGAATTTTGAGTAGCAAAATCCTCAGGGCTATCATGTTCCTCACTGTGTAGGAAATCCTCACTAGCAAATTCCTAACTCCTCAGTCAGAACAAATTCCTCAGAGACCAGAAGAACTTCGTCTCTGTCACTGAAGAAATTGACTGAATTGTATGAGATTTCCAATGGCTTCACTCGAAGGGATTGGTAGGTGTAGGATTTTGAATTGAGCATCACATAGAAAATTTTCCTTAGTATTTCCTCGACCCCCTTTAACAGTATGGTGTTTCCTATGACTCAAGAAGAGAAAATGAAACTACGAAAACAAAAATCTTCACACTTCATGTTCCTCGAATGAATACCAAGTCTTCACGGTCACACCAATTTCTTCACTTTCAAAGTCTTCAGAAAGTCTTCAAAGATCAAAAGTCTTCAGTCGAAGAACTTCATTTTTAGGGGTTGACTTTCTCTGTAAATATCAAACTCCTCATAGACTTATAGACCTGTGTACACCCACAAACGCATTAGTCCTTTAACCTATAAGTCCTCAATACACCAAAATCACTAAGGGGCACTAGATGCACTTACAATCTCCCCCTTTTTGGTGATTGATGACAATGTAGGTTAAGTTTTCAACGGGGATAAACATATGAAGTGTAAATACTGATATTGAGGAAATTTGATTGCAAGATATAGAAGAACTCCCCCTGAAGATGTGCATTGTGAGTGAAAGTGCTAGTGATCGACTAGAGGGGGGTGAATAGGCGATTTTTAGGAAAGTCTTCAAAACATGTAAGTTTCGAAGACAAACGATATAAATAAACCTATTACCATGCAGCAGAAGGTAGACTACACTAGGCAAACCATAGTCAAGTATTCAATGAAGTGAAAGCACAATGACTAATAGTAGCTAGGCAGTAAGGATCAGGTAGGAAGATATTATGAAGCCAATCATAACAAGTAATCACTCAGTGAATCCAAATGGTGATGCATTCGTACAATGACTTCACAAGGACCAACAGTAAGTAAAGGGAAGGGAAGGATGAAACCAATGACTCGTTGAAGACAATGATTTGTTGGACCAGTTCCAGTTGCTGTGACAACTGTACGTCTGGTTAGGGAGGCTGAGATTCAACTCAAAAGACCTTGTCTTCACTTTATTCCCCTTGAGCTAAGGACACCCAGTCCTCGCCCAATCACTCTAGTAAGTCTTCAAGGTAGACTTCCAACCCTTCACAGACTTCGTTCACCGGCGATCCACAATGACTCTTGGATGCTCAAAACGCGACGCCTACTCGGCTAGAGGATTCACAGTCCTCAAGTGTAATAAGTCTTTAGATCACACAGATAGGAAGACTTAAGTGATGCCTAACACTCTTTGGCTCTGGGTGGTTAGGGCTTTATCCTCTCAATGAATTCTCTCTCAAAGGCTTCGAGGTGGGTTGCTCCCAAACGACAAAAGCCGTGCTTTAACTCTGAGCAGCCAACCGTTTATGGTTGTAGGGGGTGCGCTATTTATAGCCACTAGGCAACCCGACCTGATTTGTCCAAAATGACCCTGGGTCACTAAGGAACTGACACATGTTCCAACGGTCAGATTTCAAACACACACGACAACTTTACTTGGGCTACAAGCAAAGCTGACTTATCCAACTCTGGAAAAGATTTGCTCTCATAGTCTTCACTCGAAGACATAGGATTTTGGTTAAGCATCACTTCAGTCATTCTGCCTGGTTCTCTTGGACCCCACTTAACAGTACGGTGGTTCCTATGACTCAACAAAGAAAAATACAGAACGACGAAACTGCTAAGTCTTCGCGCTCCATAGTCTTCACGCGATGTCTTCTCTTGTCATACTCTTCAATGTGAATGTCTTCACATACCACATTTGACTTCAATGTCTTTATACATTTTTAGGGGTCATCTCTGGTAGGAAAACCGAATCAATGAGGGACTTCTACCTGTGTTATCCTGCAATTCTCACAAACACATTAGTCCCTCAACTAGATTTGTCGTCAATACTCCAAAACAAACTAGGGGTGGCACTAGATGCACTTACAATCTCCCCCTTTTTGGTGATTGATGACAAACTAGTTGAAGTTTTAAACGGGGAATATAATATGTCAAATTGTAAAGGATAGGGAATTATCTTCATAAGTTGCAAGGGCTCCCCCTGAAGATGTGCATATAGGTAATTTGCTTTTGGAATGTAAATGCACATGGCAGGTTGTACTTGTGGAGATCCTCTTCAGCTTATGATGACAATTCATCATGCATGAAAAGTATGTGAAGATGATGACATGCATAATGAAAAATGGACGTCTGCAAAATGATCTAAGTGCGGAATTTATCGTCGGACATGCAGAATTTATCATCGCATCACAGAATAGCAAATAAGTAGCAGACGACCATCGAGTTTAAGTGTTACAACTCAAGGAACCAAATGTGTCAAAACGAGAGTTGTAAACACTAGGCAAAACATAAAGCAACCGCCTATATGGACCCGCTTGAAGACTATCAAACTCATATGCTTCTCCCCCTTTTGTTAGTAAGGACCAAAAAGGTTTGAACACATAGAGCGTCTACTCGTTCCCATGAGGAGTAGGTGAAGCAGCAAGGTCGTCGGTGTTGTTCGGCAGTGCAGACGAACTCGGGGAAGTGTCGATGCGTGCAGAAGTAGGGAGCGGTGAAGTGGCATCGTCTTCGTCCTCGATCACTCTGGCATTCACAGTTGCCGCGGAGGACGAGAACTCAGAGTCTTCAAGAGACGGAGTTCGTGGCAGCACGGTCCTTCTTGGAGGTGTGGAGTCAAACTTGAAACGTTCAGAGAAGCCATCCTCTTGAAGATCATCTTCGGAACACATAAGCGTCAGCCCTTTCCATGTACGCCGACAGGTTTCATGGGCAACAAAGGCATTCTTGGTGGCAAGATTGCGAATGCGGTTGACATCCACCAAGAGGCTTTGCATTTGGCGCTTCAGCCAGTCATGATGCCTATCCTGTTTCTGATGAAGGGCAACCAGAAGCTCTCGGTCATTGAGAACACGAGATCGCTTCTTGCACCGTTGGGCAATAGTGCTTTCAGTGGCTTCAGTGAGGGCACGATGAGGTGCACATGTAGTACCTACCAGAGGATAAACACGAGTGACTGCTTCAACTCCTTCAATGTTTTGAGAGAAACTTTGATGCTCAACATTCTGAAGACTAAGAGGCTCCTTGGCAGGCTCTGGATAGATGGCTTCAACGGACATATCAACGGCAGGCAGAAAGATCCGATGATTGCGAGCAGAGGGCTGATATGAGACAGCTGAGTGTAGTTTGATTAGCCGAATTATCCATGGAGCGTAAAACTTCAAGCCAAAAAGATCAGATCCTGATGCAGCAAGTTGGCGGATGAAGAAGTCTTATGCATTGAAGCATTTGCCATGAAGAATATAAAAGACCAAAGTCTTCATTCCACCTTCCAGCTTTGCATGTGGAGAATGTCCTTTGATGGGCCAGAGAGTTCGCCTGACAATGTGATAGATAGTGCATGGCAGATACTCAAGATCTTCAACAAAGAACTCCTTAGGATATGCAGCATCTGGAGGCAAAGGCTTCATCATGCTAAGCATCTGACTCATGTTCGATTCAGGCTTCTGAAAGATGCTCTCCATAGTTGCACTGTGAAGTTGACAACCAGGTTCATAAAAATCTCCAGGAGTGGGCAGACCAGTGAGCTCAATGATATCAAAGGCTTTGGCTTCGTGATGAACATTGCCGGTAATCCACTCAAGGACCCAAGTCTTCGGATCTCTATTGTAGCCACGAATGTGAAGAGTGGCATAGAATTGGAGCAGCAACTCTTCGTTCTAGTGCTCTTGGTCGGTGACGAAAGGCAACAATCCAGACTCTTTGAAGCAATCCAAAGCTTCTTCCAAGCAAGGCAGATCAGTTATGGCTTCAGTGTCAAGACGCATATGAGGGAAAATGCGACCTTGATTGTACAGAATGCATGAGTAATAACTTCACTGCGGATAGCTCCAGAACCGATCCGAAGATATTCTTTCCCTTGAGTAGGGGTTCTTAGCGCTATTGAAGAAGGTGTTGTCTGCTTTGAAGCCGTTGACATTAAAGGATCCGGGTGCTGATGCAGGACCTGGAAACCTGGGCAACCTTGGCATTGGCTTCTGTACCTGAGGTCTGTGCTCAACGTGATAGTCAAACTGAGGACCAGCAGCAGGCGTAGGAACAGGAGCAGTTGCATCATTGGCTTCACTGACTTCTGACACATTGGTTGGTGCAGGCTCCACATTTGCTTCAGCCATGACAACATCATTGGCTTCATTTGTGTTGGTGGTGGCAGCCTCAAGATTCTCAACCTCCACTTGATGAGCTGGAGGGTCAGGCACAGACATGTTCTCCTCGAGAACAGCTTCCTTAGTAATGGGGAAGTAGGGACACGTTCTTCTTCTTGTGTGTCGTCGGCTGATGCAGCCGGAATGTCTTCAGCAGCTTTAGTCTCAGACTCGGAGACATTCACAGTAGGAGTGGCATCTGGAAACACTTGACGTGCAACAGATTGGTGGGGCACTTCTCCTTCTGGAATGCTCGAAAGAGGGACTTGAGACCTTGGTCCTTTGCGAAGCCTGTGTAACGCTGACGACGCCTCTGGAGATGGAGTTGGATGGGCCACAAAGTCATCTTCTTCTTCTTGCCGGGGTGGTGTGACTTGTTGTTGTGGGTGATCAGCCCATGATGCATCCTGAGCAATTGGCGTCAGAGGACGACCAATGCTGATGAGTTCGTTGTGTGTAATTACAGGCGATGATACCAAGTTGTGCTCGATCTAAGGAAGAACTACATCATCTTCAACATTGTCATGGTGACCAATGTCTTCAGCAGCGGTGGGATCAGCTACTGGAATGTCTTCAGCTTCATGAGCCTCTGTGGAAGCAGGCTCATGGACAGTCAGTTGGCGCTCTTGATGTTCAGCTGCAGGGTGAACCATGGAGATAGGTTCAACAACTAAAGGCTCTGTGGGAGCAGCCCGATCCTTCTTGGTCTTGCGCTTTTTCTTGGAGGGAGCAGCATCAGAGGCTTCAGGATGTTTCCTCTTTCCCGCTTCAGCCTCAGCAGTCCTCGTCTTCTTCAGTTCTGAAGCGGTTGACCTGACCTTTGGCTTCGAGCCAGTCATGCTGGCTGAGAAGACAATGGGATGTGCTTCCTGCCTTGGTGCTTTGGGTTCGGCCACAGCTGGCTTCTTCTTCTTCTTTGCAGCCAACCTAGGATCGATGCCAGGACGACCAAGGGCCTTGCGCTTCTCAGCCTCATTGTAGGCTTGCACACACTTGTCAGCCAGACTCTTCATGCACTCATGAGAACCTTGACCTTCTTCACGCTTCTTGAGAAAGGCTTATTTGAGCTCGTGCAACATGATCTTAAAATTTTTGACCTCTTGCACGCTGAGCTTGGCCATGTGCTTCTTGAACTGAGCATTCTCAAAGTCGATCTTTTGCTTCAGTTCAACGATGCGCTGAGCTAGAGCTAGCTCTGAAGCAATGGCGCCATGGAAGGTGACACTGAGGCCAATTGGAAGTTGCGGATCTTCAAAGCTGAGGTTGGGCGTGTCAAACCACTCGTCAATGAAGTTGTGGATGATTGCCACGTCAAAGAGAGGCAAATCATTGAAGATTTGTGCTTCTTCTTTGCTCTTGATTAGTTGCTCAAGAGCGTCATCTCCAAGATCTTCATCACTGGACAAATCAATGGCGTCGTTGCGCAGAATAGCAGCAGCAGTCAGTTCTTGGCTGGTGTGTTGCAAAGGCATCTTGACTCTCGAGGGCTTGGAGATGTGTGACAAATCTTCAGACTGCACACTGTCTTCAGGAGGTGCAGTAGCCAGTGGCTTCTCCCGTGAGATTTTTGGTGCTGAGGTAGGCATTGAAGCTATAGGCTTCTTCAATTTCTGTGGCTTCGACGGTGCAAGCGCTTCATCAGATTCAGCGTCATCTGCAGGCTCATCCATGGCTGTCCCTTGAACCATGATATGAGTGATGAGACCTTCCAGGTTGTAGAAGGGCCCAACAAGATTGGGTTCAGCTTCACGGGTGCCATCGGCACGAGGAGCAGAAGGGCCAGGGTTGAAGTCTAGTCCCAATGACTTCTTGTTTTGCTTAGACGAATTCTTGGCAAATTGGAAGTTGCGTTTGAATAGATTGTCGTCACGACACCATAGCAATGACGATGGGTGAGCATCCGCAGGTTGTGGTCCACGGACCATGCAGGGATACACTAGTGCAGAACCGGGCAATAGCACCGGTTCGTAAGGCCCTTTAGTGCCGGTTCCATAACCGGCACTAAAGTGTGGGCACTAAAGCCCCCCCCCCCTTTAGTACCGGTTCAGCATGAACCGGTGCTAAAGGGCAAACACATGGCACGAGCCAGCTCCGTGGGCGCGTAGGACTTTAGTACCGGTTGGTAACACCAACCGGTACTAAATGTTTTGGTGTGTTTTGGTTTTTTTACTTTAATTATGTGTTTTCAATTTAATTTAGTGATTGTTTTACATTATAATGAGTTGTTAAATCATTAGGTGATTAGTTTGACTGGATGCGTGTGGATCCTAGCTAAGTCATCAAGTATATGTCATATCCATATTATATATACTTGATCACCTACTTAAGTGATCGAGGTAATATGGATATGGCATATATATACTTGATCACTTAGCTAGAATCCATCCAGTTGAAACTAATATGCAATTTCTTTCATAAATGATATAATAACTCATAATCATCATCATCATCATCATATTAATTAATAAAAAACTCTTGCATCATATATATCATCACCAACGGTTTTCATAGCAAAGATATCATCGAGTTCAACATGGTAATGATATTATAAGCGTTCATAACACCACAAAAGAAAATCACGGTTTGAGATTAAGTTCAGGATGAAGAACACGGACATGAGAGGACAAGTACTAAGAGCATGAACTAGCTAATTAATCACTCCTGCTGCTCTCTCTCAGGTAAAATAGCATAGAACATGTATAGCTTTGCTAATTCATCATATTGGAGCATGCAGATGAACCTGTCTCCTAATCGTGGGTTGCGCTTCTAATTGCTGCCCCCTAGTACTTCTCTGTGATCGTTCACAATTTTGCTCCAGTCTTTTACTATTAAGCATTCCTCGCTATTAGAAATCCTGAATGCACTAAAGTGCATTGTAGGATATCTTGGCCGTAAGCTAACAATATTCATGGTACCTTAAGTTTCGATCCAATCAGGCACAACATTCATCGGGAGTCCCTGTTGAAGAACATCGTATAGTAACATACTTAGCAATGAAGTTTAGCTTAAAAAAATAATGTATGCAAAAGATGCACTGAGAAGAAATAGTAGAAATCTTACCATCTTTCCTAAATATATGTGACCGTAGTTCAGTACGAACACTATTGGTCGCACGTTTTGAGTACTAACATTTCTAAGTGCAGGAAAGAAATTTGTCTTGACAGCATCAAGATCCTCAAGCCATGAAACATAATGACTTGTCTCCTCGCAGTTTAGTTCAGCTCCGGGACAGTGGATGGTCCTGTCTACCAAGCGCCGGACATGTTTGCTTGACTGGAAGTAAGCTGTCAATATTAATTGAGATCTATTAATTATTCAACTGGTTCAAATAATCTCATATCGAAGACATAAATATGGTTGAGAAACTTACATAATGGTAGAACTGGAGGCGTCTGCACATCGACCTAGATGTCTCTATTACCTTCAATATCATCTTTCGGACGAATATCAAAGGTGATAACCATATCAGGCTCAAATGCATAAGACTTGCATAGTTTTTGCCAAGTTTTGCATTCAAAATAGGTGTATGTGTCTGCATTGTATAATTTGACGTTGAAGGTATAACCATGCTCGGTCTTCAAGTAAACTCTTTTTACCTTCATAGTTTCGTTAGGACTGAAACCTATCTTATCCAAGACAAAAATTCTTGCATGGCAGGGGATACGCTAGTAGAATAGTGAAAAATTAAAATTAAAAGGTGAAGCAAAATGAAGCATAAGACATGCTTAATTACGAAAAAAGACTTGTCATTGTGACTTACTGTATCCACTTCGAAGTTCTCATCCAGCTTGATGCTGAAGCGTCTATCATCAACTAGAAAATTTTAGCCGCACAGGCCACGCTGGTCTTCGCAGTATTCACACATATTGAAATTGTGTTCGTCGTCAGGCGACATTCCTATGTTCATAGGTGAAACATTAAACACTTATTAGTTCTATTAATTCAACTAGTTCAACTAAGCACTTACGAAGAATATACCTAATTAATTAAACTAATTCAACTAACTAGTTCAACTAATTAATTGAACTAATTCATCTAATATCTAACATATATGTTCATATATAGGTGAAACATTAAACACGTACTAGTTCTATTAATTCAACTAAATAAACTAGTTCTATTAATTCAACTAAGCATTTAATAAAAATAAACTAGTTCTATTAATTTCTTACTAAAATAAAGTAGGTAGTTCTATATAGTAATATTTTGATTAGATCATCAAATCTCATATACCTAAATTTTCTTACTAAAAATAAACTTGTTCTATTAATTTTCATACTAAAAATAAACTAGTTATATTAATTCAACTAGTTCAAATAATCTCATATATATATATACCTAATTAATATCTAGCTATACTAATTCAACTAGTACAACTTGTTCTAATTCATGTAAAATATATTTGACATTAATATTTAACATCTTTTCCATATAATTCATCTAACCATTAACATTCTA
>NC_057809.1:404240015-404241355 GCF_018294505.1 Triticum aestivum | reverse complement strand
GGGCGCAGCAGGCGAGAGGCGGCGGCGACGTACGGGCCCGGCGGGGGCGACGGGTCGGGCGGTGACGGCGACGGGCGGCGGGGGCGGCGAGTGCGACGCATGATGGGGCGACGGGCGCGCGGCGAAGAAGTTTGGATGGAGAAGAACTACTGGTGGTCGATGAACTGATTTTTTCATAGGTTCCATATATATAGGAGGGGTCATTAGTGCCGGTTGGAGCCACCAACCGGTACTAAAGGCCAATTTTCGCCAGGCCAAGGGGCGGGAAACGGCCCCTTTAGTACCGGTTCGTGCCACAAACCGGTACTAAAGACCCCCCCTTTAGTACCGGTTGGAGCCACCAACCGGTACTAATGGTTGTGCGCTGCCACCGGCGGTGCATAATGTTTAGTCCCACCTCGCCGAGCGAAGGGCAGCCGCACTGGTTTATAAACCTAGCCGCGGCTGCTCCTTCGAGCTTCTCTATATAGCAGGCTTCTGGGCCTAATTAACTAGGGCGCGCTGCCCTATGAGCCTGCTGGCCCTTCTGGGCCTACATTTGCACACCCTAGGTCTAGCAGGCCCACTCGGCAGCGCGCCAACAAATTTTTTATATAGTTTTTTTCTTTTCTGCATTATTTATTTTCTTCTATTTATTTTTGAGTAGTTTTTTATATAGTTTTTTCTTTTCTGCATTATTTATTTTCTTCTATTTATTTTTGAGTAATTTTTTTGTATAGTTTTTTTAATTTTCTGCATTATTTCTTTTCTTCTATTTATTTTCTTCTAGAAATTGAATGCTGCATACTGAACAATTAGGTAAATGACCGAAAAACAACAAATGATGTCAGAACATGTTGGAAATTGATGACGTCGCTTTGAATGCTGCATACTGAACACAAAAGAAGTCCGGAGTTCAAATAAGTTTAAAAAACATTGAAGTGGCCGTGTAACAGATGAGTTCTCGTCCGAAACCCTAATACTCGGAAAGAGTATGTCCAGTTTGTACATGAAGTGCGTCTAGTTTTTGCCGTGACTCTCTCTACTCTTTCGCGCATGCTATGCGGGTGATATGATGATACCATGCCAAGTTTCAACATTTTCAGTATTCATTTTGTAGTGATTTTCAATTTCACGGTCATTTAGCTTTCTAAACAATTAGGTAAATTACCGAAAAACAACAAATGATGTCAGAACATGTTGGAAATTGATGACATCGCTTTGAATGCTGCATACTGAACACAAAAGAAGTCTGGAGTTCAAATGAGTTTAAAAAACATTGAAGTGGCCGTGTAACATATGAGTTCTCGTGCGAAACCCTGATACTCCGAAAGAGTTTGTCCAGTTTGTACACTAAGTGC
>NC_057809.1:404209013-404239649 GCF_018294505.1 Triticum aestivum | reverse complement strand
GCTTTGAATGCTGCATACTGAACACAAAAGAAGTCCGGAGTTCAAATAAGTTTAAAAAACATTGAAGTGGCTGTGTAACAGATGAGTTCTCATCCGAAACCCTGATACTCCGAAAGAGTATGTCCAGTTTGTACACGAAGTGCGTCCAGTTTTTGCCGTCACCCTTTCTACTCTTTCGCGCATGCTATGCGGGTGATATGATGATACCATGCCAAGTTTCAACATTTTCAGGATTCATTTTGTAGTGATTTTCAATTTCACGGTCATTTAGCTCTCTAAACAATTAGGTGAATGACCGAAAAACAACAAATGACGTCAGAACATGTTGGAAATTGATGACGTCGCTTTGAATGCTGCATACTGAATACAAAAGAAGTCTAGATTTCAAATAAGTTATTAAAAATAAAAAAGAGGTGCAATGCTGGTTAATTTGCTTCAAGCCATTCGGAATAGTGTAGACTGCACTGCACATAGCTCAGTGCAATCTATGCTATTCCGCAAGGCTTGAAGCTAATCAACATGTAGGTGAGCATTGAAACGCTTCGTCATTGTCTGTGCACTCACGGCTTATAAACCGCTCATACTGCCTCTCTCTTGGCGAGGTGGGACTAAAAATCAGCTTACAAAGAAACTCTAGTACCGGTTCATGGCATGAACCGGTACTAAAGGTCTTCGTGGGGGCCCCAGACTGACCATAGCCTCACACAGCCTCATTAGTACCGGTTCGTGGCATGAACCGGTACTAAAGGTTACCCACGAGCCGGTACTAATAATGCCCGCCCGCCTAGCCGTTGGAACCGGCACTAATGGTCACATTAGTGCCGGCTCAAATTCAAACCGGCACTAATGTGCTTCACATTTGACCCTTTTTCTACTAGTGATAGAAGCCTTGTTCAATGGCTTCATCTCTGGACCTGGGTTGAAGATTTCTGTATAGGATGTCTCCCCAAGGTTGCTTGATGGCATTTTTCTCAGCATATTCCTAGGTCACAAACCGGTACTTGAACCATTGTTCTGCCCAATATCTTCGAATCCATTGGATTCGGGTCTTGCGCTGATTGTAATCCTCTTCAGGATCTGTCTTGTAAAGCTCTGAGAGGTCATCAGGCAAATCTCTTGACGTTCCCCCACGACGTTGTCTGCCACCCTTCCTTACTGATTTCTCTGCAGCCATGAACTTCAAACTGAATGGCTTCAACACGTTCAAAGGCTTTCGCTTGTTGGACAAACAGGAACTGGCTTCGGGAGAATTTATATGATGTTGTAAGAATTCTGCAAATGAATGCAGACTATGAGAACCAAGGGATTCTCCCACGGACATGTACCTATGATAGCATTAAGGTGCGAGGGAAGGGGAAGAGGTCATATGCATTCTCAGAAGATTTTGAAGATAAATCAGTTTAGAAGACATTGACCTCATCGTGCGAAGACATACACTCATAGATAAGGAGTTGATTCCAGATTTGTATGAATCCACGGATCAGTACAAGTGAGAAATCTAACTACTTTGTGAAGTACAAGTGAACATACTGGGCATATTATGAGATGTAGTATGAAATAGATCCAACTTGTGTGAACGGAAACTGCTTGTGGTAGAAAGTGACGAATCTATAGGATCAAAGGGGCCGTAAAAAGGAAGTTTTATTTACCACACAAAGAACTGCTAGACGGAGTGGAAGAGGAGGCCGAGCAGTTCGATCGTCCGTGCCCTAACTTGGCGAAGGAGGACACCTACGGCAACGGCGGAGAAGACGATGTCCATGGCCGGCGTGAAGACGGCGTCGGAGAGGTCGCGGCAGCTAAGAGCTTTGTCGACGGCGTCGTCGAGGGCTAGCGGTGGCGCTAGGGTTTGTGCGAGAGTGGAAGAAAGGATAATGGTTGTGGTGAGACGTGTATTTATAGGGACAGGGACGGCACAGTGTTATTACACAGGTACCCCTGGCGATTCACATTTGAAGGACACATGGCCATCATGCAACATATCAGAGGTTGTTCCACGTTCCCACGCACGCCTGGATTGTCGGGTGGTTGCTCCCACTTCTCCGGGTTTCAGGTGAAGGAATTAGCATTGAAAGTGGACTTAATGTTTGTCTCTGTATCTTCTGCTGACAAGGACGCAGAGAAGACATTCGACAGTTTCAAGAGAATGCATATGATTTGGAGAGATAGAGTTTGAGATAGAAAGCATAGAGAGGTTAGGGTCCGATCACATTCACTTAGTTCAAAAGATTCAACAAGAAGACATAGCTATAAGTGAATGTTGTAGAGGACAGAACACTAGTATAAGTATATATATATATATATATATATATATATATATATAATCAACATAGTGAAGATAATCATGAAGACAGGTTGAGATTGAAGCCAAACCAAATGTGAAGACATAGCAAATGCAACGCATGGGTGAAACACTTCAAACAGAAGAATTTGGTGGTGGTGTTACCCACCGTATAGGAAGTATTAGACCCAGACACTGCGCACAATTATCGTGGCGCTCCGAAGTAAAATTCCACATTAATGTATTCACACTTAGAATGTATGTCTTCATTGATTGAAGATATACTTTACTTCGTGTGTTGCACATCTAAGTCATCAATATGCATAAGTGTTAGGATGTGTGCCTGATCACAGGACATTTGAGGATTCCAAGATACTTAGCTCACACCGTAACTTGCAAAATCTCTTCTCATCCAAGGGCTTGGTGAAGATATCTGCCAATTGCTCTTCAGTGTTGACGTGTATGATATCAATATCTTCCTTCACAACATGATCTCTGAGAAAGTGATGACGAATTTCAATGTGCTTTGTCTTCGAGTGTTGAACTGGGTTGTTGGTAATCCTGATGGCGCTTTCGTTGTCGCAGTAGAGTGGCACTTGCTTTAGATGAATGCCATAGTCTTTGAGTGTTTGCTTCATCCACAGAAGCTGAGCGCAGCAAGATCTAGCAGCAATGTATTCAGATACAGAAGTGGAGAGAGATACACAGTTCTGCTTCTTTGAAGACCAACATACAAGTGATCGTCCCAGAAAATGACATGTGCCTGATGTAGACTTGCGATCCACCTTGTCACTAGCATAATGAGCATCCGAGAATCCAACCAGATCAAACTCTGAGCCCTTTGGATACCATAATCCTAGTGTTGGGGTGTAAGCCAAATATCAAAGAATTCGCTTCACAGCTAAGTGATGCGATTCCTTTGGTGCCGCTTGGAATCGAGCACACATGCAAACACTAAGCATAATATCTGGCCTAGATGCACATAGATAAAGCAAAGAACCAATCATGGAGCGGTATACCTTTTGACCGAACTCTTTACCATTATCGTCGGGACCCAGATGATGTTTGGCTGGCATTGGTGTCGTGAAGCCTTTGCAGTCTTGCATACCAAATTTCTTCAGGCAATCTTTGAGGTACTTCTCTTGAGATATGAAGATGCCATTGCATTGCTGACGTATTTGAAGACCAAGGAAGAACTTCAGCTCACCCATCATAGACATCTGATATTGCTCTTGCATCAGATATCCAAACTCTTCACTGTATTTCTGATTGGTGCAGCCGAAGATAATGTCATCCACATATATTTGGCACACAAACAGTTCACCATCATATGTCTTCGTGAAGAGAGTGGGGTCAAGGGAACCATATTTGAAGCCTTTGCTCTTCAGGAAGTCTTTGAGTGTGTCATTCCAAGCCCGAGGGGCTTGTTTGAGGCCATACAGTGCCTTGTTGAGCTTGTACACCATGTCAGGATGTTTTCGATCTTGAAAGCCAGGCGGTTGTGCAACATACACTTCTTCTTCAATCTTGCCATTGAGAAAAGCGCTCTTCACATCCATTTGATATAGAAGTATGTTATGATGATTCGCATAGGCCAACAGTATGTGTATGGCTTCAAGTCTAGCCACATGAGCAAATGTTTCATCGAAGTCAATCCCTTCAACTTGAGTGTACCCTTGAGCAACAAGACGAGCTTTGTTTCTGACAACTTGACCATGCTCATCTTGCTTGTTGCGATATATCCATTTGGTGCCTATTATATTGTGCTTGCGAGGATCAAGACGCTTAACCAGTTCCCATACATTATTCAGCTCAAACTGTTGAAGCTCTTCTTGCATAGCTTGAATCCATTCAAGTTCCATGAAGGCTTCTTCAACTTTCTTGGGTTCAGATATTGAGACGAATGTGAAGTGCCCACAGAAATTTGCTAGCTGTGTTGCCCTTGAACGAGTGAGTGGACCTGGTGCATTGATGCTATCAATTATTCTCTCAATCTGTACTTCATTTACAACACGAGGATGTACAGGACGAAGATTTTGCTCTTGCTGATCATTGTCATCGTTAGAGGGATTGTCTTCAGGCTGAGCATTGTCTTCAGGTTGATCAGGTGCGGAGATGATAAGTTCCTCTTCAGGTTGAGCTTCAGACGGTATGATTTCTCCAGTTCCCATAAGTTTGATTGATTCACTAGATGGAACTTCATCTAGCACATTTGGCAGGTGCTCTCTTTGTGAGTCGTTCGTCTCATCAAACCGCACATCCACTGTTTCGACCACTTTATAGTGAAAAATGTTGAAGACTCTGTAGGAGTGCGAATCCTTTCCATATCCAAGCATAAAACCCTCATGTGCTTTTGGTGCAAATTTTGAAGAGTGATGTGGATCGTTGATCCAGCATCTGGCGCCAATACTCTGAAGTAACTGACATTTGGCTTCTTGCCAGTAAGGAGCTCATAGGATGTCTTGTTCAGAAGCTTGTGAAGATAAACAAGGTTGATGATATGACATGCAGTATCAATGGCTTCCGGCCAGAATTTTCTTGGAGTCTTGTATTCATCAAGCATCGTCCGGGCCATCTCAATAAGTGTTCTGTTCTTGCGCTCGACGACGCCATTCTGTTGTGGCGTGTACGGAGCTGAGAATTCATGTGTGATGCCTAAGGTATCAAGATATGTATCTAGACCAGTGTTCTTGAATTCAGTGCCATTGTCACTTCTGATGTGCTTTATCTTGGCGCCATAGTTGTTCATTGCTCGACTGGTGAAGCGTCTGAAGACATCCTGCACTTCAGTCTTGTAGAGGATTATATGCACCCAAGTATATCTTAAATAATCATCAATAATGACAAAGCCATAGAGACAAGTAGTAGTAGTAAGAGTTGAGTAATGAGTGGGACCGAAAATATCCATGTGGATAAGTTCGAAGGGTTGAGTCGTTGTCATGATTGTCTTCGAGGGATGCTTGGCCCTTGTCATCTTTCCTGCTTCACAGGCACCGCATAAGTGATCCTTCTTGAACTTGACGCCCTCGATGGCTATGACATGCTTCTTTCTTGCAAGGGTGTGGAGGTTCCTCATGCCAGCATGCCCTAGCCTCCGATGCCAGAGCCAGCATTCAGAAGCTTTTGCTAGAAGACATACTGCAAGTAGTGGTCCTTCTGAGAAATCTACCACGTACAAATCATCTTTCCGATACCCTTCAAACATTAGAGACTTGTCAGATTCCATTAGTACAAGGCAACGATATTTTCCAAACATCACAATCATGTTTAAATTGCAAAGCATTGAGACAGACATTAAGTTGAAACCAAGGGATTCAACAAGCATGACTTTATCCATGTGTTGATCCTTTGAGATTGCAACTCTACCTAGACCCAATACCTTGCTTTTACTAGTGTCAGCAAATGTGATGTGACTTTTGTCAGATGGACGTAAAGTTGAGTCCATGAGAAGGCTTCACTTGCCAGTCATGTGATTTGTACACCCACTATCAATAATCCATTCTGAAGCAGCTGGTGTCGTACCCTACAGTGCAGTTAGGGGGATAGGCTTCACGAAGAGAATAGTGAAGCAAAAACATTTGACGAACCAGTGGATTATTAAAGCTTAGATCGAGATTAGGACTGATAGGGCAAGTAGCAAGCGATTCAGGAACAAAGTACATAATAAGACCATTTGGGCATTTGATCTTGCGCCCTACAAGATGTTTAAGGTCCCCAGCAATAGTGTTAGACGATTTTGGTTTTCGGCTGAAGACCTTTCCCTGCAAACGAGAGTTAAGCTTTCTTAGCCACCCACATCTTCAAGGGTGGCTTCAAAGCAATGAGTCTAAGTGCAGCATCTGAGAACTTTGGCTTTGGAGCCCTAGCAAAAAGTCTCACAGGTGGACAATAGTACTCATAAGAATAAGCAGAATAGTTCTTGGCCTTATGAACATGGCGGTTTGATGAAACACGCTCATATTCACAGGCCTGAGTATGGTTTCCCTGCAAAACATTTGCGTTAGTGCGACTCAGGTGAGTCCTCTGTCTATATGAAGCCTTTGGACCGTATGAAGCCTATGGTCTGGGGTTTGTCTTCTTCACCTGTGGTGTCATGATGACATTTACAGGAAGATTCTCCAAACATCTTTTCGGCACCCAGATCTTCTTCATAGGCGGTCCATTCCTGCAGTTAGTACCAATATACCTGGCAAACACTTCACCATTCTGATTCTTAAACAGTTTATAGTTTGCATCAAAGGATTCATCAATAACAATGGGATTAGCACAAGTGAAGCCAGATAGGGTGGATGGATACGCTGAAGGTTCCTTTGTAGCAACCCATGTGGTTTTGGGATACTGCTCAGGTTTCTAGTAAGATCCATCAGCATTCATTTTCCTTTCGAACCCAACACCCTCTTTCCTAGGGTTTCAGTTCAGGATCTACCTTTTGAGGACATCACATAGTGTCTGATGCCCTTTGAGACTTTTGTACATCCCTGTTTCAAGCAGTGTCTTCAACCTAGCATTCTCATCAGCAATAGCAGTGGTATCCTCAGCAGAGGGGTTAGTTACCACATCAATAGTTGAAGATATTGCAATAGTAGCAGCGGTAGAACATTCAGCAACAGAAGTAGCGTTATCACGCTCAATGCATTTAAGACATGGTGGTTCAAATCCTTCCTGAGCTGAACTGATCTGTTCGGCGCAAAGTGACTCGTTTTCCTTTTGAAGATCTTCATGAGCCACTCTCAATTTCTTAAGATCTTGCTTCCTTTGAAGATAATCATAGGAAAGCCTTTCATGAGTTGTTGAGAGCGTTTCATGACGACTTTCAAGTTCCTCATACTTAACGTGAAGATTTTTTTATGTCTTCATTAAGGACTAAGATCGAGTCATTTCAGCGTCTAACAAATCATCGCTTTTGTCTAACAGTTTTTGAATGTGTTCCATAGCTTTCTGTTGTTTAGTTGCAATTTTAGCAAGTGTTTTTTAGCTGGGTTTGGAACCACAATCAGAGTCATCGTCACTAGATGTTTGATAGTGAGTAGTGTGTGTGTTTACCTTGGCACCGCGTGCCATGAAGCAGTAGGAAGGAGCGGAGTAGTCCTTGTCATTTGCATCGGTGTCGGTGATGAAGTCATTGTCTTCAGTGTTGAAGATGGACTTGGCAACGTATGATGTAGCCAGACTCGCAACGCCATAATCGGACTCCTCCTCAGACTCCACCTCCGCCTCCTCAGAAGTGGACTCCTCCTCAGAATCCATTTCCTTGCCAACAAACACACGTGCCTTTCCAGATGAGCTCTTCTTGTGTGATGAAGACTTGGAGGAAGACTTGGAAGAATACTTTGAGTATTTCTTCTTCTTCTTGTCGTCAGAGTCATACTCCTTGCTCTTCTTCTTGTTGTTGTTCTCATTGTCCCACTGTGGACACTCAGATATGTAGTGGCCAGGTTTCTTGCACTTGTGACATGTTCTCTTCTTGTAGTCATGAGCAGAAGCTTCATCATTCCTTGAGCTTGATCATGAAGACTTTCTGAAGCCTTTCTTCTTGGTGAATTTTTGGAACTTCTTCACAAGCATAGCAAGCTCCTTTCCAATGTCTTCAGGATCATCAGAACTGTTGTCAGATTCTTCTTCAGATGAGGAGACAGCCTTTGCCTTCAAGGCACGAGTTCGCCCATAGTTGGGACCGTAGATGTCTCTTTTCTCAGAAAGCTGAAACTCGTGTGTGTTGAGCCTCTCAAGTATGTCAGACGGATCGAGTGTCTTGAAATCAGGACGTTCTTGAATCATCAGGGCTAGGGTGTCAAACGAACTGTCAAGTGATCTCAGGAGTGTCTTGATGACTTCATGCTTGGTGATCTCAGTAGCGCCGAGGGCTTGAAGCTCATTTGTGATGTCAGTGAGTCGATCAAACGTGAGCTGGACATTCTCATTGTCATTTCTCTTGAAGCGGTTGAAGAGGTTGCGAAGGACACTGATTCGCTGATCTCACTAGGTCGAGACGCCTTCGTTGACCTTGGAGAGCCAGTCCCAGACTAGCTTAGATGTTTCCAAAGCACTCACGCGGCCATACTGTCCTTTGGTCAGATGACCACAGATGATATTCTTGGCAGTAGAGTCCAGTTGAACGAACTTATTGACATCAGCAGCAGTGACACCTTCTCCAGCCTTGGGAACACCATTCTTGACGACATACCATAGGTCGACATCAATGGCTTCAAGATGCATGCGCATCTTATTCTTCCAGTAGGGATATTCAGTTCCATCGAAGACGGGGCACGCAGCGGAGACTTTAATTATCCCTGTAGTCGACATAGCTAAAACTCTAGGTGGTTAAACCGAATCACATAGAACAAGGGAGTACCTTGCTCTGATACCAATTGAAAGTGCTAGTGATCGACTAGAGGGGGGCTGAATAGGCGATTTTTAGGAAAGTCTTCAAAACATGTAAGTTTCGAAGACAAACGATAGAAATAAACCTATTACCATGCAACGGAAGGTAGACTACACTAGGCAAACCATAGTCAAGTATTCAATGAAGTGAAAGCACAATGACTAATAGCGGCTAGGCAGTAAGGATCAGGTAGGAAGATATTGTGAAGCCAATCAGAACAAGTAATCACTCAGTGAAGCCAAATGGTGATGCAATTGTACAATGACTTCACAAGGACCAACAGTAAGTAAAGGGAAGGGAAGGATGAAACCAGTGACTCGTTGAAGACAATGATTTGTTGGACCAGTTCCAGTTGCAGTGACAACTGTACGTCTGGTTAGGGAGGCTGAGATTCAACTCAGAAGACCTCGTCTTCACCATATTCCCCTTGAGCTAAGGACACCAAGTCCTCGCCCAATCACTCTGGTAAGTCTTCAAGGTAGACTTCCAAACCTTCACAGACTTCGTTCATCGGCTATCCACAATGACTCTTGGATGCTCAGAACGCGACGCCTAATCGGCTGGAGGATTCACAGTCCTCAAGTGTAATAAGTCTTCAGATCACATAGACAGGAAGACTTAAGTGATGCCTAACACTCTTTGGCTCTGGGTGGTTAGGGCTTTATCCTCTCAAGGAATTCTCTCTCAAAGGCTTCGAGGTGGGTTGCTCTCAAACGATAAAAGCCGTGCTTTAACTCTGAGCAGCCAACCGTTTATGGTTGTAGGGGGTGGGCTATTTATAGCCACTAGGCAACCCGACCTGATTTGTCCGAAATGACCCTGGGTCACTAAGGAACTGACATGTGTTCCAACGGTCAAGTTTCAAACACACACGGCAACTTTACTTGGGCTACAAGCAAAGCTGACTTATCCAACTCTGGACAAGATTTGCTCTCATAGTCTTCACTCGAAGACATAGGATTTTGGTTAAGCATCACTTCAGTCATTCTGACTGGTTCTCTTGGACCCCACTTAACAGTACGGTGGTTCCTATGACTCAACAAAGAAAAACACAGAACGACGAAACTGCTAAGTCTTCGCGCTCCATAGTCTTCACGCGATGTCTTCTCTTGTCATAGTCTTCAATGTGAATTTCTTCACATACCACCTTTGACTTCAATGTCTTCATACATTTTTAGGGGTCATCTCTGGTAGGAAAACCGAATCAATGAGGGACTTCTACCTGTGTTATCCTGCAATTCTCACAAACACATTAGTCCCTCAACTAGGTTTGTCGTCAATACTCCAAAACCAACTAGGGGTGGCACTAGATGCACTTACAGTGAGGAATTTGCTTTTGAAGCAATGCACACTTGAAGAGTTGAATCATGGAGATCTCCCCCTATATCTTGTAATTCATATACGCATTTGACATATAACAATGAAGAATTTGAAATGCATGATGAAATATGGTGACTGGTGTAATTCAGCATGCGTGCAATAATATTAACAAGGAATAAGCATGCAGAAAAACGTATCAAGAGGATCAGAACACCATCGGATTTAAGTTTACAACTCGATCCAATAAAGTCTCAAAAGAACGAGAGTTGTAACTTAACAAAAAACGGCCCATATAGAAAGACCCGCTTGAAGACTAACTCAAAATTCTCCCCCTTTGTCATCAAATGACCAAAAGGATCGAATATGAGGACTAACGCCACTGAAGAATATCAAGTTGATGAAGGAGCGCCAGCGTTGTTGCGGTCGTTTGTTGTAGTAGGGCCTGCCGCAGTGTCGCCCAAGTCTTCATTTTCATCAGTGTCGTGCGATGAAGAATATGAGCTGGCCACCAGAGAAGGAACCTTGACCTTCTTGAATTTCTTTGGTGGAGGAGTAGACCAGTCAAAATCTTCATTGAGACCCATTTTCTTCTGATCTTCTTCACCATACAGATGTGACAGGTTTGCCCAGGTGTGACCGAAGACTTGATGGAGGTAGTAATGGTTTTTCTTCACTTCATTGTGTGTGGCAGTCATGTTATGAAGAAGTGAACCAAACTAACGCTTAACTCATTTGTGATTTTGATCCACCTTCTGGTGAAGACTAAGCAGAAGTTCACGGTCAGTCATCACGCGCGGAGTAATGGCTTGAGGAGTGGACTTGGGTGCATAGGCAGAGTCATGTGTGGCAGAGTCATCATTGGTGGAATAAGATGCAGCTTTACGAAACTAACCATCCAATGGACGAATGCCTTCATCTATTACAGCTGGTGCCTTGCCCTTTCCATCAACTGAGAAATATGTCTACTTGAGGACTTCAATTGGGGGCAAGTAGCTGAGATGATTCTGGAAATCAACTTTGTAGTTGAGTGAAGACCTTGTCCCGAGGAATCTCATAATCCAAGGTGCATAAGGCTTCAGCTCAAACGGAGACAGTGCAACATTTGCCATAGTCCTCATGAAGAAATCGTGATAATTGACAGGAATGCCATGAACGATGTTGAATACCAGATTCTTCATGATGCCAAAAATTTCCTCATCAGATGAGTCATGGCCTTTGATAGGACTGATTGTCCTCGTAAGAATATGATAGACAGTTCTGGGCACGTACAGCAATTCCTTCATGAGGAATTTGGTTCTTGGTGCTTGACCTGGCTTCAAAGGTTTCATCAGCACCTGCATATAATGATGTGTGAGCTCAGGTTCACTGTAGATGCAGCGAGCTTCTTCAAGGGGAGGACTAAGTGGTAGAGCACGAAGGAATTCAGAGGTTGGTGCAGTGTAGTGAGTGTTTTCAGACATCCAGTCTAGCACCCATGAATTCACATCTTCAGCATCTCCGGTGATGTGCAGTGTTGCATAGAATTGAAGAATCAGTTCTTCATTCCAATTGCAGATGTCAGAGCAAAAGTTTAGCAGTCCAGCATCGTGAAGAACATTGAGCAGTGGTGCAAAGCACGGCAGAGATTCCATATCCACGTGAGGAATATGCTCATGGTAGAAGATTTTCTCCTTGTTGAACAACACTGAGGAATAGAAATTGGCTTGAGTAGCAGTCCAGAAACACCTCTTCCTAATGCGAGCAGAGTTATATGGGTTGTAATCTTCGAAGAATACATGCTCGCCGAAGAAATCATCAGCTTTGAACTTTTGCTTGCGTGAGAATGGATCCTTTGGCTTCGGCAGAGGAGTGCCAGTGAGTTGCATCACGACCTCAGGAATCTCAATCACAGGTTCTTCAGGCTGAGGAATTTCTGGTTCCTCCTCAGTGGCAGTCTGCGTCATTGGTTGTTCAGCAGCAGCAGTTTCTTCAGCGCTAGTGGCTGGAATTTCCTCATGGACAGATGTTGTGGGATGAGTTTCTTCAGAGCCTATTTGAATAGTTGGTGCAGGTGACTGAGGTATTTGCTGCAGCGGTGTGAACATTGGAGAGTTTCGATGCTGACTTCCCAGAATTCATCACTGATTACGGGTGTGGAGCAGCCAACGTCCACATCTTCATCTTCCATTTCTTTAACGCTAGCCTCTTCAGCTGTGAACTGAGGCATGGGCGAGGAGATGATAGGTGTTGAAGGGATCGCATCCACTTCAATTTCTTCATCCAACAGCTTAGACGAAGCAGCAGAAGGAGTTTCTTCATCAGATCCACTGGGGATCACATATTCTTCATCAAAAGGAACAAGGTCCTTTGATGGCATGGTTGAGATGGGAACAACATCAATCGGATTAGCAAATGAACTTGTCATAGGCTTCATTTTCTTCGGAGCTGAAGAATCTGAAGCAGCTGATGCTTTCATTTTCTTCGCTGCAGCATGCTCTACAGCCTTGGTCTTCTTCAAATCTGATGCAGATGGAAGGATTGGAGTTGAAGTTGGTGCAGGAGCAGCTGAGGAATCTGGTTGATTTTCTTCAGGCACAACTGATGCAGTTGCCCTGAGTTCTTCATTTTCTTCAGGGGCACCACTAGTGGGTGCCCCGGCATTTTCTTCAGCAGCTAGAATGCAGTCATCAGCCCTGGAACTCACATTTTCTTCAGCAGCCTGATTGTCATCAGCGGTGCTGGCATTTTCTTCATTAGGCTGAGCAGATGCTTCAGCCTGAGGAATTTCCTGTTGCGTTGGGGCTGCAACATTGGAAGTGAAGTTATCCGCAAGTTTCACAAAACGAACCTTGGCTCCAAGCCAATCAGTGCGATATGCGTCACAGTCATCACTGAGTTTCTTGATCTCAGTCTGAATAGTGACAAGTTCTTCAGTTGTCATAGAGACAATGTTTTTCTTCAGATAGCGCTCTTTCTTGTACTGCGCTTTCTTGATCTGCCTGGCCTTCTCAAATTTCCACTTTTCTTCTTGAATGAAGTGGGTTAGCATGTGACTTTGGCCAGGAGTCAGCTTGAAGTCAGGCATGGAGTGTTGGTGTCCTTGTGCCAAACATCAATGTAGTCGAGGATCAACTTGGGATCCAAAAGCAGTGACACATTTGTTCCCTTGGCTCTAGCGGCCCTGACTTGCCTATCTCTGATGATTTCTGCAAGTTCATCATCATCAGCTTCGTCTTCTTCAGACGGCACTTGGAAAGCGACTTGTTTCTTTTGAGGACTTGGGCGAGGACCTCGTCCAGTAGTTCCCTTTGTCTTCAGCAGTGAGGGGCCAGCTGAGGAACTTGGTGCAGCTGAGGAACTAGCTGAGACACCTGAGGCAATGGAGATGCCTGCAGTCCTTTGGCATGAGGCGAAATGCACAGGTGCTGAGGATTTAGTCGGAACAGCTGAGGGCTTTGGCGGAGGAGCTGAGGATTTTGAGGGAGAAGGAGCAGCATGAGGAATTGGCCATGAGGGCTTTAAGGATTCTGGCCGTGAGGGCATTGCTGAGGAACTTGGCCTTGAGGGCATTGTTGGTGAAGCACTTGGCTTGCACGCAGGCTTCTTTGACATAGCCTTCTTTGGCTTGACAGCAAAGGCCTCAGCGGAGGCAGCAGCAGGAGCAGAGTCTTCATTGAATTTCCCCACTGCTTCTTTGGCTTGCTTAGCCAACTTGGCTTGGAGCTTGGCCCATTCATCAGGATAGTCCTCATCACGCTTGAGGCTGGTGGGATCAGCAATTTGGCCAGGTGCCAATGGAGCTCTTGGGCATGGGGGACTGAGTGCGAATTTCTTCATGTACTTTGGAGTTACATACCTGTACTCCCTCCACTCTCTTGCCCATCTCCTTTCTATTTTCTGAATGCGCACCTTGCGCTCATTCTTGGTTTCCTCAGTAGGTGTGCAGTACCCAGAATATATTTCATCAGGGATCTCAAACGTTGTATTGACCTCAGGCCTCTTTCCTCCCTTCTGTGGCTTCTTACTGTCAGCCATTTTCTTCAGTTGAGGAATTTGGACAATTGAATTCTCTGAAGAAGTATGCAACTTTTCTTTGAGGAACGCTGCAAATGAGTTAAGTTGATGAGAACCTAGTGATTTAGCAGCTGACATGTGTACCTTTGAACAGAGTATAGTTGCGAGGAATTTGGAGAGGTCATATGCGTTCTTAGAGGGTTTTTCAAAAAGAACAAGTTTGAGGAATTTGACCAGATGAGTCTTGAAGAATTTCACTAAGCGTTCTTGAAAGTGCGTTATATCGACTAGAGGGGGGTGAATAGGCGATTTTTACGAAATTCTTCACTGAGGAATTTTCCGGTGAGGAAATTCCTTAGCGAAGAACTACTAACAGCGGAATAAGTACTCAAAAGTAAACATAACAGAATACAAGCATAGTCATCATGATGAAGTGAAGACAGGCACAGAGTACAGGAAGCGTAATCACAGGATAACACAGGACGAAGACAAACAGACTGAAGAAATTGAACTGAGGAAATTGAGAAAGTCTTCAGTCAAAGTCTTCAAACACAGATATGAACAAACACACAACACAGTTATGAGGAAATGAATGAGTTGAGGAAATAGAACCAGTAAGCTCGGTGAAGACAATGATTTGGTAGACCAGTTCCAACTGTTGTCTCAGTTGTATGTCTGTTTGGAGCGGCTGAGTATTTAAACTCGAGGACACACAGTCCCGGACACCCAGTCAAGGACACTTAGTCCAAGACACCCAGTCCTCATCGTATTCTCCTTGAACTAAGGTCACATAGACCTCGTCCAATCACTCGTGGTAAGTCTTCAGGCGACTTCCAAACCTTCACAAACATGGTCACTCGGTGATCCACAATTCCTCTTGGATGCACTAGACCATGACGCCTAACCGTCTGGAAGAAGCACAGTCTTCAAAGGTAACAAGCATCGGATCCACTCAGGATCAATCTCTTCAGTGATGCTCAATCACTTGGGGTTTGTAGGTGTTTGGGTTTTGGGTTTTTGGTTTTTCCTCACTTGACGATTTTCGCTCAAAGTCCTTGGAGGATGGGTTGCTCTCAAATGACAATTGTCAGTTTCTCTCAGAGCAGCCAACCAGCTAGTGGTTGTAGGGGGCGGCTATTTATAGCCTAGGGAGCAGCCCGACATGATAAGACATAAATGCCCTTCAATGAAATGACCGTTAGGTGGATAGATATTTTGGGACAGCTGGCGCATAGCACGGCAGCGGTCGGAATTTTGAGTAGAAAAATCCTCAGGGCTATCATGTTCCTCACTGTGTAGGCAATCCGCACTGGCGAAATCCTAACTCCTCAGTCAGGACAAATTCCTCAGAGACCAGAAGAACTTCGTCTTTGTCACTGAAGAAATTAACTGATCTGTAAGAGATTTCCAATGGCTTCACTCGAAGGGATTGGTAGGTGTAGGATTTTGAGTTGAGCATCACGTGGAAATTTTTCCTTAGTATTTCCTCGACCCTCTTTAACAGTATGGTGTTTCCTATGACTCAAGAAACAGAAAATGAAACTACGAAAACAAAAGTCTTCTCGCTTCATGTTCCTCGAACGAATACCAAGTCTTCAAGGTCACACCAATTTCTTCACTTTCAAAGTCTTCAGAAAGTCTTCAGAATACCAAAGTCTTCAGTCGAAGATATTCATTTTTAGGGGTCGACTTTTCCTGTGAATATCAAACTCCTCATAGACTTATAGACCTGTGTACAATCACACACGCATTAGTCCCTTAACCTATAAGTCTTCAATACACCAAAATCACTAAGGGGCACTAGATGCACTTACAATCTCCCCCTTTTTGGTGATTGATGACAATATAGGTTAAGTTTTCAATGGGGATAAACATATGAAGTGTAACTACTGATATTGAGGAATTTGATTGCAAGATATAGAAGATCTCCCCGTGAAGATGTGCATAGTGAGGAATTTGCTTTTGAAGCAATGCACACTTGAAGAGTTGAATCATGGAGATTTCCCCCTATATCTTGTAATTCATACACGCATTTAACATATAATATGAAGAATTTGAAATGCATGATGAAATAGGGTGCCTGATGAAATTCAGCATGCGTGCAATAATATTTAACGAGGAATAAGCATGCAGAATAGTGCATCAAGAGTATTAGAGCACAGTGCATCAAAAGTATCAGAGCACCATCGGGTTTAAGATTACAACTCGATCCAATAAAGTTTCAGAAGAACGAGAGTTGTAACTTAGCAAAAAAACGCCCATATAGTAGACCCTCTTGAAGACTAACTCATATTTCTCCCCCTTTGTCATCGAATGACCAAAAGGATCTAAAATGAGGACTAACGCCCCTGAAGATAATCATGTTGATGAAGGAGCGCCAGCGTTGTTGGGGTCGTTTGTTGATGTAGGGCCTGCCACAGTGTCGTCCAAATCTTCATGTTCATCAGTGTCGCGTGATGAAGAAAATCTTGTTTGAAGAAAACTTGGACCTTCTTGAATTTCTTCGGTGGAGGTGCGGACGAGTCAAAATCTTGTTTGAGCCCCATGTTCTTCAGATCTTCTTCACCATATAGATGTGACAGGATTGCCCAGGTGCGACCGAAGACTTGATGGAGGTAGTGGTGGTTTTTCACTGCATTGTGTGTGGCAGTCATGTTGCGAAGAAGTGAACCAAACTGATGCTTAACCCATTTGTGATTTCGATCCACCTTCTGGTGAAGACTAAGCAGAAGTTCACGGTCAGTCATCACGCGCGGAGCAGTGGCTTGAGGAGTGGACTTAGGTGCATTGGCAGAGTCATGTGTGGCAGAGTCATCATTGGTGGAATAAGATGCAGCTTTGCGAAACTGACCATCCAATGGACGAATGCCTTCTTCTATTACAGCTGGTGCCTTGCCCTTTCCATCAACTGAGGAATATGTCTGCTTGAGGACTTCAATTGGGGGCAAGTAGCTGAGGTGATTCTGGAAATCAGCTTTGTAGTTGAGTGAAGACCTTGTCCTGAGGAATCTAATAATCCAAGGTGCATAAGGCTTCAACTCAAATGGAGACAGTGCAAAACTTGCCATAGTCCTCATGAAGAAATCGTGATAATTGACAGGAATGCCATGAACGATGTTGAATACCAGATTCTTCATGATGCCAACAATTTCCTCATCAGATGAGTCGTGGCCTTTGATAGGACTAATTGTCCTCGTAAGAATACGATAGAAAGTTCTGAGCATGTACGGCAATTCCTTCACGAGGAATTTGGTTCTTGGTGCTTGACCTGGCTTCAAAGCTTTCATCAGCACCTGCATGTAATGATGTGTGAGGTCAGGTTCACTGTAGATGCAGCGAGCTTCTTCAAGGGGAGGACTGAGTGGTAGAGCACGAAGCAATTTAGAGGTTGGTGCAGTGTAGTGAGTGTTTTCAGACATCCAGTCCAGCACCCATGAATTCACATCTTCAGCATCTCCAGTGATGTGCAGTGTTGCATAGAATTAAAGAATCAGTTCTTCATTCCAATCGCAGATGTCAGAGCAAAAGTTGAGCAGTCCAGCGTCGTGAAGAACACTGAGGACTGGTGCGAAGCACGGCAGAGATTCCATATCCACAGGAGGAATATGCTCATGGTAGAAAATCTTCTCCTTGTTGAACAGCACTGAGGAATAGAAATTGGCTTGACTGGCAGTCCAGAAATGCCTCTTCCTAATGGGAGCAGAGTCATATGGGTTGTAATCTTCGAAGAATACGTGCTCGCCGAAGAAATCATCAGCCTTAAACTTTTGCTTGCGTGAGAATGGATCCTTTGGCTTCGGCAGAGGAGTGTTAGTGAGTTGCGTCACGACCTCAGGAATCTCAATCGCAGGTTCTTCAGGCTGAGGAATTTCTGGTTCCTCCTCAATGGCAGTCTGCGTAGTTGGTTGTTCAGCAGCAGCAGTTTCATCAGCGCTAGTGGCTGGAATTTCCTCATGGACAGATGCAGTGGGATGAGTTTCTTTAGAGCCCAGGTGAACAGTTTGTGTGCGGGACTGAGGAATTTGCTGTAGAGGGGTGAACATTGGAGAGTTTGAATGCTGACTTTCCCAGAATTCATCACTGATTACGGGTGTGGAGCAGCCAATGTCCACATCTTCAACTTCCATTTCTTCCACGCCAGCCTCTTCAGCTGTGAACTGAGGCATAGTCGAGGAGATGATAGGTGTTGAAGGGATCGCATCCACTTCAATTTCTTCATCCAATGGTTCAGACGAAGCATCAGAAGGAGTTTCTTCATCAGATCCGCTGGGGATCACTTATTCTTCATCAAAAGGAACAAGGTCCTTTCATGGCCTGGTTGAGATGGGAACAGCATCAATCGGTTTTGCAAATGAGCTTGTCATAGGCTTCATTTTCTTCGGAGCTGAAGAATCTGAAGTAGCTGATGCTTTCCTTTTCTTTACTACAGCACGTTCTATAGCTTTGGTCTTCTTCACATCTAATGCAGATGGAAGGGTTGGAGTTGAAGTTGGTGCAGGAGCAGCTAAGGAATCTGGTTGATTTTCTTCAGACACAACTGATGCAGTTGCCTTGGGTTCTTCAGTTTCTTCAGGCACACCACTAGTGGGTGCCCTGGCAATTTCTTCAGCGGTTGGAATGCAGTCATCAGCCCTGGAACTCACATTATCTTCAGCAGCCTGATTGTCATCAGCAGTCCTAGCATTTACTTCCGTAGGCTGAGCAGATGCTTCGGCCTGAGGAATTTCCTGTTGCGTTGGGGTGCAACATTTGAAGTGAAGTTATCCGCAAGTTTCACAAAACGAACCTTGGCTCCAAGCCAATCAGCGCGATATGCGTCAAAGTCATCACTGAGTTTCTTAATCTCAGTCTGAGTAGTGACAAGTTCTTCAGTTGTCATAGAGACAACGATTTTCTTCAGAAAGCGCTCTTTCTTGTACTGCACTTTCTTGATCTGCCTGGCCTTCTCAAATTTCCACTTTTCTTCTTGAATGAAGTGGGTCAGCATGTGACTCTGGCCAGGAGTCAGCTTGAAGTCAGGCAAGGGAGTGTTGGGGTCCTTGTGCCAATCAACAATGTAGTCGAGGATCAGTTCGGGATCCAAAAGCAGTGGCACCTCTAATCCTTTGGCTCTAGCAGCCCTGACTTGCCTGTCTCTGATGATTTCTGCAAGTTCATCATCATCAGCTTCGTCTTCATCAGACGGCACTTGGAAAGTGACTTGCTTCTTTTGAGGACTTGGGCGTGGACCTCGTCCAGTAGTGGCCTTTGTCTTCAGTAGTGAGGGGCCAGCTGAGGAACTTGGTGCAGCTGAGGAACTAGCTGAGACACCTGAGGCAATAGAGATGCTAGCAGTCCTTTGGCATGAAGCGAGATGCACAGGTGCTGAGGATTTGGTCGAAACAGCTAAAGGCTTTGGCGGAGGAGCTGAGGACTTTGGAGGAACAGGTGCGGCATGAGGAATTGGCCGTGAGGGCTTTGATGATTCTGGCTGTGAGGGCATTGCTGATGAAGCACTTGGCTTGCGCGGAGGCTTCTTTGACATAGCCTTCTTTGGCTTAACAGCAAAGGCCTTAGCAGAGGTATCAGCAGCGGCAGAGTCCTCATTGAATTTCCTCACTGCTTATTTGGCTTGCTTAGCCAACTTGCCTTGGCGCTTGGCCCATTCATCTGGATAGTCCTCACCTCGCTTGAGGCTGGTGGGATCAGCAATTTGGCCAGGTGCCAGTGGTGCTCTTGGGCATGGTGGATTGAGTGTGAATTTCTTCATATACTTAGGAGTGACATATTTGTACTCCCTCCATTCTCTTGCCCATCTCCTCTCTATCTTCTGAATGCACACTTTGCGCTCATTCTTGGTTTCCTCAGTAGGTGTGCAGTAGCCACCATATATGTCATCAGGGATCTCAAATGTTGTATTTACCTCAGGCCTCTTTCCTCCCTTCTGTGGCCTTTTACCATCAGCCATTTTCTTCAGTTGAGGAATTTGAACAATCGAATTCTCTGAAGAAGTATGCAACTTTTCTTCGAGGAACGCTGCAAATGAGTTAAGTTGATGAGAACCTAGTTATTCAGCAGCTGACATGTGTACCTGTGAACAGAGTATAGTTGTGAGGAATTTGGAGAGGTCATATGCGTTCTCAGAAGGTTTTTCAAAAAGAACAAGTTTGAGGAATTTGACCGGATGAGTCTTGAAGATTTTCACTAAGTGTTCTTTGTCTTAGGTTCCAGAGTTGTATAGATCGATGATCCACACAATTGAGGAATCTTGAAGAAAAATTATGCTTAGAGAAACGAATCAAGAACAGATGACTTTGTGAGGTGTTCAGTGTGAAGATATGAAGAAAAACACTTTTGAAGATTTTGTAGATAATCATTCAAATCAACGAGGGCAGTAAAAGTAACTTCTAATTACCCTGGACGAAGAACACGACGAACTGGAGTGAGGAGATGTGAAGTTCGTTTGTGCAGATCTTCCACGCCCTAACTTGGCGGAGGAAGACGGCTATGGGGGCAGCGGAGTGAAGATGTCCACGATCGGCGCGAGTACGTCGGCGACGAGGTCGAGGCAGTGAAGCTCTTCCTCACCTGCGGCGATGAAGTAGCGACGACGCTAGGGTTTGAGAATCTCGAGCTAGAGAGAGAGGTCGAGCGGAGTAAAAGAAGTGAAGGAGGGAAGGAGGGGTATTTATAGCCACGGTGAAAAACTGCTCGCCCGAAGAAATTGGACGAACATGCCCCTGACCCTTCTCATTCGCATGACATGTGTCACCCACGTAGTGAGAGGTGGGGATCGTGTTAGATCGTGGGTGAGTGGATAAGTGTATCGTGGGATGCGGAACGGTTTGAGCGGCAAGACCGAAAATTTCAATAATATAGGTTTTAAAGTTCCGTTCGCAATTTCCTCAGCTGACAAGGACAAAGTGAAGACTTTGAACGAGTTTCAAATAGAATGCACATGAAGAATTGTGAACAGATTGGGTTGAGTACAGCATAGAGGGGAAGGGTCCGATCACATTCACTTAGTAGAAAATCAACTTGAAGAAATAGCAATAAGTGAATGCTATAGAGGACATAAACTCATATATATATATATATATATATATATATATATATATATATATATATATATATATATATATAAGAAAAACGACGAAACCAGTGAAGACTATGCAAGGTTGAAGAATATGAATAATTTGAGGAATTTCAACTTTTGGTGGTTGCGTGACCCACCGTATAAGAATGATGATTTCAGACACCGCGTACAATTATCGTAGGGTTCTGAGAGTCAAATTCTTCATTAATTTCTTCACACTAAGAGTGTTATTCTTCATTGATTGAAGAAAAACGTTTCTTCATGTGTTGCACATCTAAGTCATCAGTTTTGCATAAGTGTTAGGATGAGTGTCCTTTTCACAGAACATTCGAAAATTCTAGGATATTTAGCTCACAACGCAACTTGCTAAATCTCTTCTCATCCAAGGGCTTTGTGAAGATATCGGCTAGCTGTTCTTCAGTCTTCACATGCTCAATAGAAATGTCTCCCTTCAACGCATGATCACGAAGAAAATGATGACGAATCTGAATGTGCTTTGTCTTCGAGTGCCGAACTGGGTTGTGAGCAATCTTGATGGCACTCTCATTGTCACAGAAGAGAGGCACATTCTTCATGTTGACGCCGTAGTCCTTGAGAGTTTGCTTCATCCATAGCAATTGGGCGCAGCAAGAACCAGCAGCAATGTACTCAGCTTCAGCAGTAGATAGTGATACGCAGTTCTATTTCTTCGAGGACTAACAGACCAAAGATCGTCCGAGGAAATGACATGTACCAGATGTTGACTTGCGATCCACACGATCACCAGCATAGTCAGAGTCAGAATATCCAACAAGATCAAAAGCCGAGCCCTTGGGTACCATAATCCAAGTGTTGGTGTGTGAGCTAGATATCGAAGAATATGCTTCACAGCCTTATGGTGTGATTCCTTTGGTGCAGCCTTAAATCGGGCACACATGCAAACACTAAGCATTATATCTGGCTTAGATGCACATAAGTATAATAAGGAACCTATCATGGAGCGGTATACCTTATGATCGAAGTCAATACCATTTTCATCGGTGCACAGATGGCCATTTGTGGGCATAGGAATTTTGACGCCTTTGCAATCTTGCATGCCGAAGTTCCTCAGTACATCCTTGAGGTATTTCTCCTAAGATATGAATATGCCATTGTGTTATTGACGAATTTGAAGACCTAAGAAGAATTTCAACTCTCCCATCCTAGACATTTGATATTATTCACTCATCATATAGGCAAATTCATCACTATAACGTTGGTCAGTACAACCAAAGATAATATCATCAACATATACTTGGCACACAAACAATTCACCATCATAAGATTTAGTGAAAAGAGTAGGGTCGAGTGAACCGGGTTTGAAGCCTTTCTTCATGAAGAGTTCCTTCAAGGTATCATACCAAGCCCGTGGGGCCTGCTTGAGGCCATAGAGGGCCTTGTTGAGTTTGAAGACTTTGTCAGAATTCTTTGGATCTTCAAAACCTGGGGGTTGAGCAACATATACTTCTTCCTCAAGCTTATCATTGAGGAATGCACTTTTCACATCCATTTGATACAAAGTGATATCATGATGGTTAGCATAAGCAAGTAATATACGAATAGCCTCAAGTCTAGCAACAGGTGCAAAAGTTTCATCGAAATCAATTCCTTCAACCTGTGTGTAGCCTTGAGCTACAAGCCGTGCCTTATTCCTCACCACAAGGCCATTTTCATCTTGCTTGTTGCGGTAGATCCACTTTGTGTCGATGATATTGTGCTTGCGAGGATTTGGACGTTTGACCAGTTCCCAGACATTGTTAAGCTCGAACTGATGTAATTCCTCTTGCATGGCCTGACTCCACTCAGGCTCCAGAAATGCTTCATCTACCTTAGTGGGCTCTGTAATAGAGACAAAAGCATACTGCCCGCAAAAGTTAGACAAATGTGAAGCTTTTGAGCGTGTGAGAGGACCTGGCGCTTTGATGTCATTGATGATCTTTTCAACTTGCACTTCTTTTGCAATGCGAGGATGAGCTGGTTGTCGTTGAATAATTTGATCGGCGTTTTCTTCAGCACCATTTTCTTCAGCATTTTCTTCAGGTGCATTAGCTCGACGTTCTTCATGTTTTGGAATGAATTCTTTAGCAGATTCTTCAGTAGGAATGACATCCTCAGTAGCCTTGAACTTGATAGTTTCCTTAGGTGCTGGTTCATCTATCATAGTAGGTAGGTGCTCTCTTTGCGAGCCGTTAGTTTCATCGAACCGCACATCTACAGTTTCAACAACTTTGTGAAGAATGTTGTTGAAGACTCTGTAGGTGTGCGAGTCCTTTCCATAACCAAGAATAAAACCTTCATGTGCTTTCGGTGCAAATTTTGAGTTGTGATGAGGATACCTAATCCAACATTTAGCACCGAAGACTTTGAAATAACTTACATTGGGTTTCTTATCAGTGAGGAGTTCATAGGCAGTCTTTTTGAAGAATTTGTGAGGTTATACTCTGTTGATGATGTGGCATGCAGTATCAATTGCCTCAGTCCAGAAACGACGAGGCATTTTGTATTCATCAAGCATAGTGCAAGCCATCTCAGCAAGAGTGTAAGGAGCAGATAACTCATGAGTAATACCAAGTTCATCAAGATAGTCATCGAGACCAGAATTCTTGAACTCAGTGCCATTGTCACTTCTGATGTGCTTGATCTTCACACCAAAGTTGGTTGAAGCCCTCGAGGAAAATCATTTGAAGACCTCCTGCACTTCATGTTTTGTAAGTAACAAGGTGTGCCCATGTATAACGAGAATAATCATCAACAATAACAAAGCCATATTGAGATGCTTCATTTGAAATAGCAGAATAATGATTAGGACCAAAGAGATCCATGTGAAGCAATTCAAATGGGCGAGTGGTGGTCATGATAGTCTTCGCTGGATGCTTGGCCTTAGTCATCTTCCCAGCTTCACAGGCTCCGCATAGGTGATCCTTGAGGAATTTGACATTCTCGATGCCAATGACATGCTTCTTCTTCGCGAGCGTGTGCAAATTCCTCATGCCTGCATGACCAAGTCGTCGATGCCAGAGCCAGCCTTCCGAAGCTTTTGCAAGTAAGCACACGGCTGGTTGTGGTCCTGTAAAGAAATCAACAATATACAGGTCTCCTCTCCTAAAGCCTTCGAAGACTTTGGAATTGTCAGCTTCCATAACCACAACACAACGGTACTTGCCAAAGAAAACAACCATATCAAGATCACAAAGCATTGAGACAGACATAAGGTTGTATCCTAAGGACTCAACAAGCATGACTTTGTCCATGTGTCGATCCTTTGTAATCGCAACCTTACCTAGACCCAATACCTGACTTTTGCCTTTGTCAACAAAGATGATATGCTTCAGATGTGACGGAGATAATGGAGCATCCATCAATAGATTCTTGTCACCAGTCATGTGGTTTGTACATCCACTATCGAGGACCCACTCAGTGGCTTTGGGTTGATCATCCTGCAGATGAATTAGTGCAGCTTACAAACTCATATACTTCATCAGTGAAGAATATGAAATCAATTCATCAAATCAATTTCATCAAGTAAAAGAACTACTAACGCAATATGAGGACATGAGAAATGAAAGTTCATTTCTTCATGGTTAGCCTGCGTCCTTTCAGGCATGCTCGGGTCTCCAGCAAATTCTTCAGACGATTATGTGCGTCTGGAGACCTGACCCTGCAGAAGAGATTAGTTCCTTTTCTTCACCACCCACATCTGAAGGGGTGGCAAAGAGTTCATCATTCTGCGAGCTCCATACGAGAAGGATGGCATAGAAGCTAGCCCATTTCGTTTCACATAAGAGGGGTTAGAGTAAGCATAAGAGTATGCAGAGAAATTCTTCGAGGACTTATGGACATAATGATTTGAAGAATAATGCATATATCCATAATCCTTAGATCTTCCCTGTGAAACAGACGGGTTAGCACGACGATGTTCATATGAGTACTTTGACCCATATGAGGAATTTGGTCCGTATGAGGAATTTGATCTGGGGTTACTATTCTTCATAGGTGGTGTCATGATGACATTCACCTGAAGATTTTCAAGACATCTTTTGAGAACCCAGATTTTCTGTATAGGGGAGCCGTTCCTGCAGTTAGTGCCAACATATCTAGCAAATACTTCATCATTCTGATTTTTGAATAGCTTATAGTTGGAGTCAATTGACTCATCATCAGAATGAGGAGATTCACATGCAAATCCAGATAAGTTAGATGGATCAACTGGAGGTACCTTTGCAGCAACCCATGTAGTTTTGGGGTACTGCTTAGGCTTCCAATATGTACCATCAGCATTGAGTTTCCTCTCAAAGGCGATACCCTCTTTCCTAGGGTTCCTGTTGAGGATCTGCTTTTTAAGCACATCACAAAGAGCCTGATGCCCTTTGAAGCTTATGTACATGCCTGTCGTGTACAATTCCTTCAGCCCTGCATTGTCAGTGATACTAGCAATGTCCTCAGATGAGGAATTAGTGAGAGCAGAGGCATGTGAAGAATTTGAAACATTAACAACATTTGAACATTCAGGTGAAGAATTAGCAGATTCATGTTGAATGCACTTCAAGCATGGTGGAACAAATTCTTCCTGAGAAACGTTGATTTGTTGAGCAAGTAATGAATCATGCTCCTTCTGAAGATCTTCATAACTCACTCTTAGCTTCTCAAGGTCTTGCTTTCTTTGAAAAAATTCATAAGAAAGCTTCTCATGATCCGATTAGAGAGTGTTATGTTGATCTTGAAGGGTGTCATACTTAGTATGAAGTCTCTGAAGACTTTCAGCCAAAGCTTTTGACTGATCCATTTCCTCACCCAACATATCATCGCTCTTGTTTAGCATATAGTGAGCTTTTTCCAAAGCTCCTTGTTGTTTAGTAGCAAGGGAAGCAAGTTTGACATAGCTAGGTCCAAATTCATCACCAGATTCATCATCACTGGACTCGGATAGGTAGCATTCAGTTACCTCAGCATCTTTTGCTATAAGGCATGATGCAGAAGATGATGATTCTGGTTCGAATGTCATCGTTTTGAGAGATTCCTTGAAGTCCTCAAACCAAGGATCATGACAAGTTCGATGACCTTCATAGACCTCAGAGAGACGGTCCCAGATGAGCTTCGCATGATCAAGATGCATGATATTCCTAAACTGATTTTGTGACAGGCTAGAGCAGATGACATCCTTCGCCGTGAGGTTGAGAAGAGTATACTTGCGAATGTCATCAGCAGCCGCCATCTTGCACAGATTAGTCAGCCAATCTCAGTGACGGTCCACAACTCGATGTTCAACATCATGAGGCGTTTCTTCATCATGGACTTCCACTTGGGATACTCGTGACCGTCAAAGATGGGGCATGTCACCTTCGTCATACCTGTGGTCGACATAACTAAAACTCCAGGCGGTTAAACCAAAATCACAAAGAACAAGGGAGTACCTCGCTCTGATACCAATTGAAAGTGCGTTATATCGACTAGAGGGAGGGTGATTAGCGATTTTTACGAAATTCTTCACTGAGGAATTTGCCGGTGAGGAAATTCCTTAGCGAAGAACTACTAGCAGCGAAATAAGTACTCAAAAGTAAACATAACAGAATACAAGCATAGTCATCAAGATGAAATGAAGACAGGCACAGAGTACAGGAAGCGTAATCACGGGATAACACAGGACGAAGACAAACAGACTGAAGAAATTGAACTGAGGAAATTGAGAAAGTTTTCAGTCAAAGTCTTCAAACACAGATATGAACAAACACACAGCACAGTTATGAGGAAATGAAAGAGTTGAGGAAATAGAACCAGTAAGCTCGGTGAAGACAATGATTTGGTAGACCAGTTCCAACTGTTGTCTCAGTTGTACTTCTGTTTGGAGCGGCTGAGTATTTAAACTCGAGGACACACAGTCCCGGACACCCAGTCAAGGACACTTAGTCCAAGACACCCAGTCCTCACCGTATTCTCCTTGAACTAAGGTCACACAGACCTCGTCCAATCACTCATGGTAAGTCTTCAGGCGACTTCCAAACCTTCACAAACTTGGTCACTCGGCGATCCACAGTTCCTCTTGGATGCTCTAGACCATGACGCCTAACCGTCTGGAAGAAGCACAGTCTTCAAAGGTAACAAGCATCGGATCCACTTAGGATCAATCTCTTTAGTGATCCTCAATCACTTGGGGTTTGTAGGTGTTTGGGTTTTGGGTTTTTGGTTTTTCCTCACTTGATGATTTTCGCTCAAAGTCCTCGGAGGATGGGTTGCTCTCAAATGACAAGTGTCAGTTTCTCTCGGAGCAGCCAACCAGCTAGTGGTTGTAGGGGGCAGCTATTTATAGCCTAGGGAGCAGCCCGACATGATAAGACATAAATTCCCTTCAATGATATGACCGTTAGGTGGATAGATATTTTGCGACAGCTGGCGCATAGCACAGCAACGGTCGGAATTTTGAGTAGAAAAATCCTCAGGGCTATCATGTTCCTCACTGTGTAGGCAATTCGCACTGGCGAAATCCTAACTCCTCAGTCAGGACAAATTCCTCAGAGACCAGAAGAACTTCGTCTCTCTCACTGAAGAAATTGACTGATCTGTAAGAGATTTCCAATGGCTTCACTCGAAGGGATTGGTAGGTGTAGGATTATGAGTTGAGCATCACGTGGAAATTTTTCCTTAGTATTTCCTCAACCCCCTTTAACAGTACGGTGTTTCCTATGAATCAAGAAAGAGAAAATGAAACTACGAAAACAAAAGTCTTCTCACTTCATGTTCCTTGAAAGAATACCAAGTCTTCAAGGTCACACCAATTTCTTCACTTTCAAAATCTTCAGAAAGTCTTCAGAATACCAAAGTCTTCAGTCGAAGATATTCATTTTTAGGGGTCGACTTTTCCTGTAAATATCAAACTCCTCATAGACTTATAGACCTGTGTACACTCACACACGCATTATTCCCTTAACCTATAAGTCTTCAATACACCAAAATCACTAAGGGGCACTAGATGCACTTACAGTTCTTTGTCTTAGGTTCCAGAGTTGTATAGACCGAAGATCCACACAATTGAGGAATCTTGAAGAAAAATGATGCTTGGAGAAACGAATCAAGAACAGATGACTTGTGAGGTGTTTAGTGTGTGAAGCTATGAAGAAAAACACCTTTGAAGATTTTGAAAATAATCATTCAAATCAACGAAGGCAGTAAAAGTAACTTTTAATTACCCTAGACGAAGAACACGACGAACAGTGAGGTGTAGAGATGAAGTTCGTCTGTGTAGATCTTCCACGCCCTAACTCGGCGGAGGAAGACGGCTACGGTGGCGGCGGAGTGAAGATTTCCGCGGTCAGCGCGAGTACGTCGGCGACGAGGTCGAGGCAGTGAAGCTCTTCCTCACCGGCGGCGAAGAAGTAGAGGCGGCGCTAGGGTTTGAGAAGCTCGAGCTAGAGAGAGAGGTCGGGCGGAGTAAAAGAACTGAGGAAGGGACGGAGGGGTATTTATAGCCACGGTGAAAAACTGCTCGCCCGAAGAAATTGGACGAATGTGCCCCTGGCCCTTCTCATTCGCATGACAGGTGTCACCCACGTAGTGAGAAGTGGAGATCGTGTTAGATCGTGGGTGAGTGGATAAGTATATCATGGGATGCGGAACGGTTTGAGCGGCAAAACCGAAAATTTAGATAAGATAGGTTTTAAAGTTCCGTTCGCAATTTCTTCAGCTGACAAGGACACGGTGAAGATTTCGAACGAGTTTCAAATAGAACGCACATGAAGAATTTGTAAATAGATTGGGTTGAGTATAGCATAGAGGGGAAGGGTCCGATCACATTCACTTAAGAGAAAAACCAACTTGAAGAATTAGCAATAAGTGAATGTTGTAGAGGACATAAACTCATATATATATATATATATATATATATATATATATATATATATATATATATATATATAGCCAATGAAGAAAAAACGACGGAAACAGTGAAGACAATGCAAAGTTGAAGAATATGAATAACTGAGGAATTTCAACTTTTGGTGGTGGCGTGACCCACCGTATAAGAATGATGATTTCAGACACCGCGTACAATTATGGTAGGGTTCTGAGAATCAAATTCTTCGTTAATTTCTTCACACTAAGAGTGTTATTCTTTGTTGATTGAAGAAAAACGTTTCTTCATGTGTTGCACATCTAAGTCTTCAATTTTGCATAAGTGTTAGGATGAGTGTCCTTTTCAAAAAACATTCGAAGATTCTAGGATATTTAGCTCACACCGCAACTTGCTAAATCTCTTCTCATCCAAGGGCTTTGTGAAGATATCGGCTAGCTGTTCTTCAGTCTTCACACGCTCAATAGAAATGTCGCCCTTCAATACATGATCACGAAGAAAATGATGACGAATCTGAATGTGCTTTGTCTTCGAGTGTCGAACTGGGTTGTGAGCAATCTTGATGGCACTCTCATTGTCATAGTAGAGAGGCACATTCTTCATGTTGACGCCGTAGTCCTTGAGAGTTTGCTTCATCCATAGCAATTGGGCACAGCAAGAACCAGCGGCAATATACTCAGCTTCAGCAGTAGATAGTGATACGCAGTTCTGTTTCTTCGAGGACCAACAGACCAAAGATCGTCTGAGGAAATGACATGTACCAGATGTTGACTTGCGGTCCACACGATCACCAGCATAGTCAGAGTCAGAATATCCAATGAGATCAAAAGCCGAGCCCTTGGGGTACCATAATCCAAGTGTTGGTGTGTGAGCTAGACATCGAAGAATATGCTTCACAGCCTTATGGTGTGATTCCTTCGGTGTAGCTTGAAATCAGGCACACATGCAAACACTAAGCATTATATCTGGCCTAGGTGCACATAAGTACAATAAAGAGCCAATCATGGAGCGGTATTGTAACACCCCGGATGTAACTTTCCCAATTTGTACTCCAACTCTTGCCGTTTTCGGTGTTAAGTTATTTTATTTTCTCGGGTTCGGGGTTTTGCCTCCGTGTGTTGTTGTCGTTATCATGCATCTCATATCATGTCATCATGTGCATTGCATTTGCATACGTGTTCATCTCTTAAATTCGAGCATTTTCTCCGTTGTCTGTTTTGCATTCCGGCGCTTCGTTCTCCTCCGGTGGTCATTTATATCTTTCATTCGTGTGTGGGGATTAAACATTTCCGGATTGGACCGAGACTTGCCAAGCGACCTTGGTTTACTACCGGTAGACCGCCTGTCAAGTTTCATACCATTTGGACTTCGTTTGATACTCCAACGGTTAACCGAGGGACCGAAAAGGCCTCGTGTGTGTTGCAGCCCAACACCCCTCCAATTTTGCCCAAAACCCACCAAAACCCTCTCCATCATCTATAGCGTTCGATCACGATCGTGTGGCCGAAAACCGCACCTCATTTGGACTCTCCTAGCTCCTCCTACCTCTATAAATAGGTCTCTCCCCAAAATTTCGGGTCATTTCCAACCCTAACCTAGTCTCCTCCCACCTCTCGCCGCCGGACACGTCCGATTCGGGCCGGACGTGTCCGACTTGCCCCGCCGCCGCCACGTGTCGCCGCCCCGTTAGCGCGTCCGCCGCCCCCGCGCCGCCGGCCCGCCGGGCC
>NC_057809.1:404205972-404208302 GCF_018294505.1 Triticum aestivum | reverse complement strand
CCGCGCGCGAGCTCACCGGTCGCGACCACCGCACCTCGCCGCCTCGGGCGCCCCGCGCCGCCGATGTTTTCCCGTCGTGCCCTGCCGCCCCGGAGGAGCTCCCCGCCGTCCCGGAGCTCCGGCAGCTCCACCATCTCCGGCCGCCGTCGTCTTCAACTCCGGCGAAGATCCGGCCGCCTCGATTTCCGCGTCGGGCAAACCGTAGATCTGGAGGTAGTTATTTCGGCTAAGTCCTGAGATTCCAGTTTCAAATGCACATGTTCATCGTGCCGTAACTTTGCATCCGTAGCTCTGTTTTGGACATATAGCATATCAAAATGTTCATCTCAGAGAGTACATCATTTCGTCTCATTGCGTCATTTTCATTTGAGCTCATCTTGACGCCCGAAATACTGTTAGAAGAGGGCTACTTGAGATTATTGTCAGATCTGCTACTCCATTTAGATATTTGTCATTTTTTGCCATGATTATTGTGTGCATGTTACGCCCATGAGTTCTACATATGTTTTGTTAGGGGTTTTGCCATATTTCCAGAGGTGCAACCCATGTATTTTTTTGATGTGTGTGATGACTAGCACAAGCTTGCAAAGTGAGGCACTTGGTAATTCTGATTTCAGGGACTTAGCATTTCCACCAAGTCCTTGAGTTGTTTATCTCATATGGCCTTATGTTCATGTTGTTTCCTAGTGATCCGTGCCTATTTTGAGGATGATAAGTAAGGATGTTTTGTTAATCTTGTAGTGTTATATCCATCCATGTCTTCGTTTGCAATTATGGAGCACCCTAGCTTGAGTCAATCGAGCTCTACTTTTGCTACTTCGTGAATCTGGGTAGATTGTCTACTTGTTAGCGATTTTACCGAGGATGTTGTAGTTGATCCGTGCATGCTATGCTATTGTTCTTGCCATGTCTAGCTTGCATTTTGTGTATTCTTGATGGGTGTATGCTTAGTTTTTCATGACTTGCTCCGTGGTGACTGCATCGAGCTTGTAAACATGCCTACTTGATATCTGTTTTCAGCATGCTCCAGTTTTCACCAAGTCTGAGAACTGTTTATGTTTTTGCCATGTTCACATTCTTGCAATTGTATTTTCTGATCCCTTTTGGCTCAAGGTCACTAAGGGACTTTTGTTAAGCTCTTTGAGTAGCTCCATGCCATGCTTTACTTTGCCATGTTCAGGTCCTGTAGCATGTAGTTTTGTTGCTCCGAAGAATGCTACCTGATCTGTAATTCCAGACAAGTGTTAATTTCACTAAGTCTGAAATCTGTTTGCCATATGCATTTTTGCCATGCTTGTTTGAACCTGTTAATGGCTGAATTGGCTGTAGCTCAGTGCTAGACTTTTGTTAAGCATCATGAATGCATCCCTTCCATGTATTTTGTTGTAATGTTTGAGTTCTGTAGCATGTTCATCTCATTGCATTTAGATGGCTACTTACTGTAAATCGCAGACCGGTGTCATATTTGAATCGCTTGCCATTTCCAAACCGTAACTCCGATTCCGGCGTTCTTTATATCGTTTTCAAGCGATTTCATCTCATCTTTCCAGTGGCACACTTGGATTCCCAAGTTGAGTCCAGGGTCATGCATCCCTTGTCAAATCTTGCATATGCATCCCGCATCGCATATCATCTTTGCATCATATTGTTTGATCCTTGCACGTGGTTGATTGTGTCCTTGTTGCTTGTTTGTCTTGTTTGGGTAGAGACGGGAGAAGAGTTCGCTAACGAGGAGCCCGTTGAGTTTGCTTTCGAGGATCCAGTCAACTCTGACAACTTCGCAGGAAAGATGATCATACCCTCGAAATCACTACTATCTTTGCTTTGCTAGATGCTCGCTCTTTTGCTATGCCAATGCTACGATAACTACCACTTGCTTTCAAGCCTCCCAAATTTCCATGTCAAACCTCTAACCCACCATGTCCTAGCAAACCGTTGATTGGCTATGTTACCGCTTTGCCCAGCCCCTCTTATAGCATTGCTAGTTGCAGGTGAAGATTGGAGTCCGTTCCTTGTTGGAACATTTATTTACTTGTTGGGATACCATTATATTGCCATGTTATCTTAATGCATCTATATACTTGGTGAAGGGTGGAAGGCTCGGCCTCTCGCCTAGTGTTTTGTTCCACTCTTGCCGCCCTAGTTTCCGTCATATCGGTGTTATGTTCCCGGATTTTGCGTTCCTTACGCGGTTGGGTTATAATGGGAACCCCTTGATAGTTCGCCTTGATTAAAGCTTTTCCAGCAATGCCCAACCTTGGTTTTACCATTTTCCTCCTAACCTCTTTTTGCCTTGGGTTTCCGGAGCCCGAGGGTCATCTTATTTTAAC
>NC_057809.1:404194324-404205695 GCF_018294505.1 Triticum aestivum | reverse complement strand
CTAGAGCCCCTTGCAGCGCCACCTCGGGGAAACTCGAGAGCTGATTTTAGTTGTACGGAATGCTTATCCAGTTGTGCCCTGAGAACGAGATATGTGCAGCTCCTATCGGGATTTGTTGGCACATTCGGGCGGTGTTGCTGGTCTTGTTTTAACCTGTCAAAGTGTCTTGAAGAACCGAGATACCGAGTCTGATCGGAACGTCTCGGGAGGAGGTCTATTCGTCCGTTGACCATGAGAGCTTGTCATGGGCTAAGTTGGGACTCCCCTGCAGGGATTTGAACTTTCGAAAGCCGTGCCCGCAGTTATGGGCAGATGGGAATTTGTTAATGTTCGGTTGTAGATAACTTGAACCCTAACTTAATTAAAATGAATCAACTGAGTGTGTTACCGTGATGGCTTCTTCTCGGCGGAGTCCGGGAAGTGGACACGGTGTTGGAGTAATGTTTGCGCAGGTTGTTCTCTAGTTTCTCGCTTGTGCTTTGCCTCCACTTCTCGCTCTCTTTTGCGAACAGGATAGCCACCACATATGCTAGTCGCTTGCTGCAGCTCCACATATTTTTTACCTTGCCATACCTATAAGCTTAAATAGTCTTGATCACGAGGGTGCGAGATTGCTGAGTCCCTGTGGCTCACAGATTACTATTACACCAGATGCAGGGCCTGATGATTCCGCTCCAGGTGACGCGCTCGAGCTCAAGTGGGAGTTCGACGAGGATTCTCAACGATACTATGTTTCCTTTCCTGATGATCAGTAGTGGTGCCCAGTTGGGGGTGATCGGGACCGTGTTGCTTGTTGGGTTATCTTTTATTTTGGCGCCGTAGTCGGGCCATGAGTGTTTGGATGATGTAATGTTATTTATGTACTTGATTGACGTGGCGAGTGTAAGCCAACTATGTTATCTCCCCTTTTATTACATATATATTACATGGGATGTTGTGAAGATTGCCTAACTTGCGACATATGCCTTCAATGCGATTATGCCTCTAAGTCGTGCCTCGACACGTGGGAGATATAGTCGCATCGAGGGTGTTACAAGTTGGTAATCAGAGCCTTCCCCGACCTTAGGAGCCCCATTGCTTCATCGTTATTAGCGGCCGAGTTGTGTCTAGAAAAATGTTTTGAGTCATTTAGGAATTATATATCGGAGAGTTTAGAAATTCTTTTTACTTCCCAGTCTCCTCATCGCTCTGGTAAGGCATCCTGACGTAGAGTTTTGACTCTTCTTTTCTCAAATTTCACTAAAAAAATTTAGGATCACGCGGGTAACTTGGAATCCTTCCGATGGTTTTAGGTTGAGAACATTGTCTTGGTGCCTCCTGTCAGGGGTTTTGTGGAAGTGTCCCTGGGAGTTGAGCTCTGAGGTGTTGTCGTCATAATTTTATGGTTGTAGTTCTGGAATACCTGAGTTTAGTACGCCAACATCGAAAATCTCTTTTATGCAGTTCGTTGGTGAGATATCCTCGACGCCACACAGTACTGGGGCGGGAGTTCAGGAGTATCACCATAACTTGTATAACGGATGCTTTTCAAAGGTTGAGGTAGATGGTTTCCAAAGTTTTTCTCGGTTATGTGTTGAAGGATGGATACAGCTGGATGTAGGATTTGCTAGAGTTGGGTGAGATATTATGCTTCCCTAGTATCCCCAACACCTGATTGCACAACCGGAAAGGTTCGAGAGTTTCATCTGTGGGAATTCAAGTAGCTCTAGTTCTTCTTCCACGGATATTGGTTTGAGATTGGGATTTCTTACCGATTATTCGTTCTTGATCCGTACCTTGTTGATTTATTTCTCTACCTAAATTCTAAGTGGCTTCTCAATTTATGGATATGTGACCATTTCAAGAGGAATGCATTCGTTCATTTTTGTTCGGATGTGAAGACTATATGTTGCAATTTTCATTCCATTGGATTCAGCTTCAATATTTGTCTATCAATGTGCTAATGGATGTCAACCTCTTCAGGATGGCTCCTCCAACGCGCATGACTCCGAATCCTGATCCGCCACCACCTCCACCTCCTCCGGAGGCATGGCAAGCTGTGATGGCCACAACCAATGCAAACACACAGTTGATCATGCAAATTCTTCAAGAGCGCAATCAAGGCAACCAAGGGAACCAAGGCAACAATCAGAATCACTTTGCTACACTCAACCAGTTCCTTGCTAACGGGCCAAAGACTTTCAGCAATTGTGTTGAGGCAACCGATGCTGACGATTGGCTTGTGGATCTGTGCAAGCATTTCGAGTGCAGTAACGTCAGGCCTGAGGACATTGTCAAGTTCGCTTCCTTCCAACTCAAAGATCAAGCTGCAGAATGGTTCCAGCAGTACAAGGATTCCAGAGGTGGACGTGTTATCACTTGGGATGAATTCCGTCAAGATTTCAGAGCTCATCATATTCCTCAGAGCATGGTTGAAAGCAAGCGTGAGCAATTCCGCAACCTGAAGCAAGGCTCTTTGTCTGTCTATGACTACAACAAGTTGTTCCAGAAGCTCGCCCGCTTTGCCAAGCAGGACGTCCCTGATGAGAAGAGCATGATATACCAGCTCAGGGGTGGTTTCAGAGAAGAAATTCAGCTCGCTCTTGTTCTCTTTGAGCCCTTGAGGTACAATGAGTTCTACAACATGGCATTGAAGCAAGAGGCCGCTCAACTGAGATGTGATGCTTCCAAGAAGCGAGTCAGAGATGTTACTCCTTCTTCCTCTACTCAAGTGGCCAAGCAGCAGAAGTATTGGCTTCCTCCTCCTCCGTTCCGTCAGCCGTATCAGCAGAAGAGCAAAGGTGGCAGTGGATCTTCCCACCCACCCAACCCTGGCTTTCAGAACAAGACTTCGTCTCAAGCTCCAAGATCGAGTGCTCCATATCATCGTCCGCTTTCAGAGGTCATGTGCAACAAGTGCCAACAGAAGGGTCACTATGCCAACAAGTGTTTCAACCAGAGGCGTCTTCCTCCTCCTCCTCCTGTGAGATCGGCAAGTACAGCTGTGGTCAAGCATAACCCCAAGTCCGCCAAGGTCAACTTGATGAATGCAGCTCAGGCAAAGGATTCATCAGATGTCATAATGGGTAACCTTCCTGTTAACGATATTTCCGCAAGAGTTCTTTTTGACACTGGTGCATCGCATTGTTTCATCTCGAGACCTTTTGCATCTAAGCATGATTTTGTTACTCAAGTGTTGCCGAAACCGTTGGCTATTGTCTCTCCAGCCCGTCAAATGACATCTCGAGTATGCATTCCGGATGTTACAATCACTTTGGGTGACTATAAGTTCTTGTCCTCTCCAAATGTTCTGGGTGACTCGGATATTGATCTTATTCTCGAAATGGATTGGCTTTCTAAGCACAAGGCTCAGCTTGATTGTGCAGCCAGGCAGATTCAATTGACTCATTCGTCTGAGGATGTAATTGTGTTTGCCGCTCGTGATGATACCATCCGTTTGTTTTCTCTCAATGAGAAGGGTGAACTGGATGCTATCTCGCAAATTCCAGTCGTTTGCGAATATCAAGACGTCTTTCCAGAAGAGCTTCCAGGAATGCCTCAGCACCGGCCAGTTGAATTCGTTATTGATCTTGAGCCTGGCACGGAACCTGTGTGCAAGCGTCCTTACAAGCTCGGACCTGAAGAGCTGAAGGAGCTGAAGAAGCAACTCGATATTCAAGAGAGAATGGGTCTCATCCAGCCTAGTTCTTCTACGTGGGGTTGTGGTGTTCTTTTTGTGAAGAAGAAGGATGGAACGGACCGACTTTGTGTTGATTACCGTCCGTTGAACGAGAAGACCATCAAGAACAAATACCCACTTCCCAACATCAATGAGCTGTTCGAACAACTCAAAGGTGCCCAAGTATTCTCCAAGCTTGATCTCCGTATGGGTTATCATCAGATTCGAATCCGTGAGCAAGATATTCCCAAGACGGCTTTCAGGACAAGCTATGGTTCATATGATTACACTGTCATGTCTTTTGGCCTCGTCAATGCTCCTCTGACGTTCTCTCGCATGATGAACTTCATCTTCAACGCCTACACCAATGACTTTGTTTTGGTCTATGTCGACGACATTCTGGTTTTCTCAAAGAACAAGGAAGATCATGCCAAGCACTTGCATTTGGTACTCGATAAGCTGAGGGAACTTCAGTTCTACGCCAAGTTCTCCAAGTGCGAATTTTGGCTCGATGAGGTTCTTTATCTTGGTCATATCATCTCTGCCAAGGGCATTACCGTGAATCCTGAGAAGGTGTCTGCAATTGTGAATAGGGAACCTCCTCAGAACATGAAGCAACTCCGTAGCTTCCTCGGTCTCGCAAGCTATTGTCGAAGATTCGTTGAAAACTTTTCTAAGATTGCGAAGCCTCTCTCAAATCTTCTCCAGAAGCACGTCAAGTACGTTCGGTCTCCGGAGTGTGACATTGCTTTCAACACTTTGAAAGAGAAATTGATCACTGCTCCAGTTCTGACTCCGCCTGATGAATTCAAGCCGTACGAGGTCTTTTGTGATGCCTCTCTCCAAGGTCTTGCCGCAGTATTGGTGCAAGAGAAGAAAGTTGTTGCTTATACCTCTCGCCAAATGAAGCCCAATGAGAAGAACTACCCCACTCATGATCTCGAGTTGGCGGCAGTTGTGCATGCTCTTTTGACTTGGAGACATCTCTTATTGGGAAGAAAAGTGGACATCTTTACTGATCACAAGAGTCTCAAGTACATCTTCACTCAGCCTAATCTCAACCTCAGGCAAACTCAATGGGTTGAAATGATTCAAGAGTATAATCCGAGTATCGAGTATACTCCAGGCAAGGCCAATGTGATTGCTGACGCATTGAGCAGAAAGGCTTATTGCAACAGTCTGATTCTCAAGCCTTATCAACCCGAGCTTTGTGAAGATTTCCGCAAACTCAATCTACAACTTGTTTGGTCAACTATGTTATCTCCCCTTTTATTACATATATATTACATGGGATGTTGTGAAGATTGCCTAGCTTGCGACATATGCCTTCAATGCGATTATGCCTCTAAGTCGTGCCTCGACACGTGGGAGATATAGTCGCATCGAGGGTGTTACAGGTATACCTTATGATCGAAGTCAATATCATTTTCATCAGTGCACAGATGGCCATTTGTGGGCATAGGAATTTTGACGCCTTTGCAATCTTGCATGTCGAATTTCCTCAGTACATCCTTGAGGTATTTTTCCTTGGATATGAATATGCCATTGCGTTGTTGACGAATTTGAAGTCCTAAGAAGAATTTCAGCTCTCCCGTCATAGAAATTTGATATTGTTCACTCAGCATATAGGCAAATTCATCACTATAACTTTGGTCAGTCCAGCCAAAGACAATATCATCAACATATATTTGGCACACAAATAATTCACCATCATAAGATTTAGTGAAAAGAGTAGGGTCGAGTGAACCGGGTTTGAAGCCTTTCGTCATGAGGAATTCCTTCAAAGTATCATACCACGCCCGTGGGGCCTGCTTGAGGCCATAGAGGGCCTTGTTGAGTCTGAAGACTTTGTCAGGATTCTTTGGATCTTCAAAACCTGTGTGTAGCCTTGAGCTACAAGCCGTGCCTTATTCCTCACCACAAGGCCATTTTCATCTTGCTTGTTGCGGTAGATCCACTTTGTGCCGATGATATTGTGCTTGCGAGGATCTGGACGTTTGACCAGTTCCCAGACATTGTTGAGCACGAACTGATGTAATTCTTCTTGCATGGCCTGAATCGACTCAGACTCCAGAAATCCTTCATCTACCTTAGTGGGCTCTGTAATAGAGACAAAAGCATAGTGCCCACAAAAGTTAGATAAATGTGAAGCTTTCGAGCATGTGAGAGGACCTGGCACTTTGATGTCATTGATGATCTTTTCAACTTGCACTTCTTTTGCAATACGAGGATGAGCTGGTTGACGTTGAAGAATTTGGTCAGCGTTTTCTTCAGCACCATTTTCTTCAGCATTTTCTTCAGGTGCATTAGCTCGACGTTCTTCATGTTCTGGAATGAATTCTTCAGCAGATTCTTCAGTGGGAATGACATCCTCAGTAGCCTTGAACTTTATAGTTTCCTCAGGTGTTGGTTCATCTATCACAGTAGGTAGGTGCTCTCTTCGTGAGCCATTAGATTCATCGAACCGCACATCTACAGTTTCAACAACCTTGTGAAGAACATTGTTGAAGACTCTGTAGGTGTGCGAGTCCTTTCCATAACCAAGCATAAAACCTTCATGTGCTTTCGGTGCAAATTTTGAGTTGTGATGAGGATCTCTTATCCAACATTTAGCACCGAAGACTTTGAAATAACTTACATTGGGTTTCTTATCAGTGAGGAGTTCATAGGGAGTCTTTTTGAAGAATTTGTGAAGATATACTCTGTTGATGATGTGGCATGCAGTATCAATTGCCTCAGTCCAGAACCGACGAGGCATTTTGTATTCATCAAGCATAGTGCGAGCCATCTCAGCAAGAGTCCTGTTCTTGCGCTCCACGACGCCGTTCTGCTGAGGAGTGTAAGGAGCAGATAACTCATGAGTAATACCAAGTTCATCAAGATAGTCATCGAGACCAGAATTCTTGAACTTAGTGCCATTGTCACTTTTGATGTGCTTGATCTTCACACCAAAGTTGGTTGAAGCCCTCGAGGAAAATCGTTTGAAGACCTCCTGCACTTCATGTTTTGTAAGTAACAAGGTGTACCCATGTATAACGAGAGTAGTCATGAACAATAACAAAGCCATATTGAGATGCTTCATTTGAAATAGCAGAATAATGATTAGGACCGAAGAGATCCATGTGAAGCAATTCAAATGGGCGAGTGGTGGTCATGATAGTCTTCACTAGATGCTTGGCCTTGGTCATCTTTCCAGCTTCATAGGCTCCGCATAAGTGATCCTTGAGGAATTTGACATTCTCAATGCCAATGACATGCTTCTTCTTCGCAAGCGTCTGCAAATTCCTCATGCCTGCATGACCAAGTCGTCGATGCCAGAGCCAGCCTTCTGAAGCTTTTGCAAGTAAGCACACGGCTGGTTGTGATCCTGTAGAGAAATCAACAATATACAGGTCTCCTCTCCTAAAGCCTTCGAAGACTTTGGAATTGTCAGCTTCCATAACCACAACACAACGGCACTTGCCAAAGACTACAACCATATCAAGATCACAAAGCATTGAGACAGACATAAGGTTGTATCCTAAGGACTCAACAAGCATGACTTTGTCCATGTGGCAATCCTTTGTGATCGCAACCTTACCTAGACCCAATACCTGACTTTTTCCTTTGTCAGCAAAGATGATATGCTTCAGACGCGATGGAGATAATGGAGCATCCATCAACAGATTCTTGTCACCAGTCATGTGATTTGTACATCCACTATCGAGGACCCACTCAGTGGCTTTGGGTTGATCATCCTGCAGATGAATTAGTGCAACTTACAAACTCATATACTTCATCAGTGAAGAATATGACATCAATTCATCAGATCAATTTCATCAAGCAACAGAACAGATAAAGCAGTGTGAGGACGTGAGAAATGAAAGTTCATGTCTTCATGATTAGCCTACGTCCTAACAGGCATACTTAGGTCTCCAGCAAATTCTTCAGACGATTATGTACGTCTGGAGACCTGACCTTGCAGAAGAGATTAGTTTTTTTTTCTTCACCACCCACATCTGAAGGGGTGGCAAAGAGTTCATCATTCTGCGAGCTCCATACGAGAAGGATGGCATAGAAGCCAGTCCATTTCGTTTCATAAGAGGGGTTAGAGTAAGCATAAGAGTATGCAGAGAAATTTTTCGAGGACTTATGGACATAATGATTTGAAGAATAATGCACATATCCATAATTCTTAGATCTTCACTGCGAAACAGACGGGTTAGCACGATGATGTTCATATGAGGACTTTGATCCTTTTGAGGAATATGATCCATATGAAGAATTTGGTCCATATGAAGAATTTGATCTCGGGTTCCTATTATTCACAGGTGGCATCATAATGACATTCACCTGAAGATTTTCAAGGCATCTTTTGGGAACCCAGATTTTCTTCATAGGGGAGTCGTTCCTTCAGTTAGTGCCAACATATCTAGCAAATACTTCTTCATTCTGATTTTTGAACAGTTTATAGCTGGAGTCAAATGACTCATCATCAGAACGAGGAGATTCACATGCAAATCCAGATAAGTTAGATGGATCAACTGGAGGCCCCTTTGCAGCAACCCATGTAGTTTTGGGGTACTGCTCAGGCTTCCAATATGTACCATCAGCATTGAGTTTCCTCTCAAAGGCAATACCCTCTTTCCTAGGGTTCCTGTTGAGGATCTGCTTTTTAAGCACATCACAAAGAGCCTGATGCCCTTTGAGGCTTTTGTACATGCCTGTCATGTACAATTCCTTCAACCCTGCATCATCAGTGATACTAGCAATGTCCTCAGATGAGGAATTATTGATAGTAGAGGCATGTGAAGAATTTGAAACATTAGCATCATTTGAACATTCAGGTGAAGAATTAGCAGATTCACGTTCAATGCATTTCAAACATGGAGGAACAAGTTCTTCCTGAGAAGCGCTGATTTGTTGAGCAAGTAATGAATCGGGCTCCTTCTGAAGATCTTCATAACTCACTCTTAGCTTCTCAAGATCTTGCTTTCCTTGAAGAAATTCATAAGAAAGCTTCTCATGATCAGATCAAAGAGTGTTATGTTGATCTTGAAAGGTGTCATACTTAGTATGAAGTCTCTGAAGACTTTCAGCCAAAGCTTTTGACTGATCCATTTCTTCACCCAACATATCATCGCTCTTATTTAGCATGTAGTAAACTTTTTCCAAAGCTCTTTGTTGTTTAGTGGCAAGGGAAGCAAGTTTGACATAGCTGGGTCCAAATTCATCACCAGATTCATCATCACTAGACTCGGATAGGTAGCATTCAGTTACTTCAGCATCTTTTGCCATAAGGCATGATGCAGAAGATGATGATTCTGGTTCGAATGTCATCACTTTGAGAGATTCCTTGAAGTCCTCAAACCAAGGATCATGACAGGTTTGATGACCTTCATAGACCTCAGAGAGACGGTCCCAGACGAGCTTCGCATGATCGAGATGCATGATATTCTTGAACTGATTTTGTGAGAGACTGGAGAAGATGACATCCTTCGCCGTGAGGTTGAGAAGAGTGTACTTGCGAATGTCATCAGCTTCCGCCATCTTGCACAGGTCGGTCAGACCAATCTCAGTGACGGTCCACAGCTCGTTGTTCATCACCATGAGGCGTTTCTTCATCATGGCCTTCCACTTGGGATACTCATGACCGTCAGAGATGGGGCATGTCACTTTTGTCATACCTGCGGTCGACATAACTAAAACTCCAGGAAGTTAAACCAAAATCACACGGAACAAGGGAGTACCTTGCTCTGATACCAATTGGAATAGGCGATTTTTATGAAATTCTTCACTAAGGAATTTGCCGGTGAGGAAATTCCTTAGCGAAGAACTACTAGCAGTGGAATATGTACTCAAAAGTAAACATAACAGAATACAAGCATAGTCATCATGATGAAATGAAGACAGACACAGAGTACAGGAAGCGTAAGCATAGGATAACACAGGATGAAGACAAACAGACTGAAGAAATTGAACTAAGGAAATTGAGAAAGTCTTCAGTCAAAGTCTTCAAACACAGATATGAACAAGTACACAACTCAATTATGAGGAAATGAAAGAGTTGAGGAAATGGAACCAGTAAGCTTGGTGAAGACAATAATTTGGTAGACCAGTTCCAACCGTTGTCTCAGTTGTACGTCTGGTTGGAGCGGCTGAGTATTTGAACTCGAGGACACACAGTCCCAGACACCCAGTCCTGAACATGCAGCTCAGGACACCCAGTCCTCACCGTATTCTCCTTCAACTAAGGTCACAGAGACCTCATCCAATCACTTGTGGTTAGTCTTCAAGTGACTTCCAAACCTTCACAAACTTGGTCACTTGGCGATCCACAATTCCTCTTGGATGCTCTAGACCATGATGCCTAACCGTCTGGAAGAAGCACAGTCTTCAAAGGTAACAAGAGTCGGATCCACACAGGATCAATCTTTTCAGTGATGCTCAATCACTTGGGGTTTGTAGGTGTTTGGGTTTTTCCTCACTTGATGATTTTCGCTCAAAGTCCTCGGAGGATGGGTTGCTCTCAAATGAGAAGTGTCAGTTTTCTTGGAGCAGCCAACCAACTAGTGGTTGTAGGGGGCGGCTATTTATAGCCTAGGGAGCAGCCCGACATGATAAGACATAAATGCCCTTCAATGATATGACCGTTAGGTGGATAGATATTTTGGGACAGCTGGCGCATAGCACAGCAATGGTCGGAATTTTGAGTAGCAAAATCCTCAGGGCTATCATGTTCCTCACTATGTAGGAAATCCGCACTGGCGAATTCCTAAATCCTCGGTCAGAACAAATTCCTCAGAGACCAGAAGAACTTCGTCTCTGTCACTGAAGAAATTGACTGAACTGTATGAGATTTCCAATGGCTTCACTCGAAGGGATTGGTAGGTGTAGGATTTTGAATTGAGCATCACATAGAAATTTTTCCTTAGTATTTCCTCGACCCCCTTTAACAGTACGGTGTTTCCTTTGACTCAAGAAAGAGAAAATGAAACTATGAAAACAAAAGTCTTCACGGTTCATGTTCCTCGAATGAATACCAAGTCTTCATGGTCACGCCAATTTCTTCACTTTCAAAGTCTTCAGAAAGTCTTCAGAGATCCAAAGTCTTCAGTCGAAGAACTTCATTTTTAGGGGGCGACTTTCTCTGTAAATATCAAACTCCTCATAGACTTATAGACCTGTGTACACTCACAAACGCATTAGTCCTTTAAGCTATAAGTCTTCAATACACCAAAATCACTAAGGGGCACTAGATGCACTTACAACAGCCGAACTCTCAATGAAAGCACCATTGTCGGTGTCAAAACCGGCGGATCTTGGGTAGGGGGTCCCGAACTGTGTGTCTAGGATCGATGGTAACAGGAGGCAGGGGACACGATGTTTACCCAGGTTCGGGCCCTCTTGATGGAGTTAATACCCTATGTCCTGCTTGATTGATATTGATGATACGAGTTTTACAAGAGTTGATCTACCACGAGATCGTAGAGGCTAAAACCCTAGAAGCTAGCCTATGGTATGATTGTTGTATATGATCTATCGACTAGCCTGACCTCGATTTATATAATGCACCAGAGGCCTAGGATAACAAGAGTCCTAGGCGAATACACCGGCGGGGAGGAGTCCTTGTCTTGATCACCAAGTCTTGTGGAATCTTCCATGTATGTGGCAGTTGTCTGAACTGGCCCATGAGTATACGGCCATGGGGGTCCTCGGCCCAATCTAACAGAT
>NC_057809.1:404164626-404194177 GCF_018294505.1 Triticum aestivum | reverse complement strand
CATTTTTTGACAATAAGGAAGCTATGCCCTTCTTTTCTCCCATTGGGTGTCTTCCTGGCACAACAGTTTATGCTCTCGTGGTTCGTGTTCACTGTCCATCATAACAATGTTCTCCCCATCACATTTGTGAAGCTAGTGGAAGTTTTCTTCATTAGATGGTTTGGCCCTGGAATTTCCGGTCTATACAAGGCTTCTACAATGGACCCTTCATCCCTGGAGCATTGGTCCAGCTGGATATTAGGAAGATGACTTTCGAACTGCATGATACAATGTCAGGCTGGTCTCAGCAATAGACTCGTGATACGTTCCTTCAACACATCTATAATTTTTGTATGTTTTATTCCTATTGTCCATCATTTATGTAATGTTTTTGAAGTTTATATGTGACTAACCTATTAATTTGGTGTCAAATGTTTCTTCCTGTTTTCTGTTGTTTTTATATTTTAGGAAAATAAAATACTTATGAACTTTAGAAGAATCTAGAATATTTCAGAGGTGCTTATGGCCCTCGAGGGACTAGTGTAGAAATGAGCCTGGCCCAAGGGAGGGCCGTGAGCATAGGCGCCCACCATAGGAACCCTTGTCCTAGGGCACCCCGGCTACCTGGATGTCCCCTGGTGCCCAATATTTTGAGAGGGTCTTTATATACTCATCTGTTGTCATATTTATCGACCTTTTTTCTCTATGGCCACTTTGCGTTCCAAGGCAACCTTTGTTTCAGCCTTGATCTAATACTCTGTCGAAGGTGGAATTCATCGTCGCCTTCATCAACCTCGGCCATCACTGCTACAATATGAGTTGTGAGTAGTCCATCCCCTGGACAATAGGTTCATGACAATAGCCTGGATGCAATATATCTTTCTTGTGGATTTATACAATGGCTATATGAGTTGCATATCATGATTATGGTTCATCCGATGTAAAACTAGCGGTGATGTTGATTGATGAATTATTATTTTTATGTTATGATTGTGTTGATGGCCTATGTTTCATTTATATATGCATAATTTCCCTGATTATTTGTCTTATCTTGGTTTGCTTAGATGAGTAATCAATAATAGGAAGGGAGTGCATTAGTTGTACTGAAGTTTGCAAATAATCTACTGTGGTGACACTAAATGAAAAAGGCTTGCATTGTATTGTTGCCAAAGGATAAATGTTTGTATGAAGACTCTAATTAAATCATTTAAGTAACATCATGTCATCTTGCTTAAGGCAATTATCTGTTTTGTACTTAATAATATTATGATGATGCAGAGAGAATCTCTGCCAAAGAGCGAAATATTAGCTACAGATATAGGGATGGTCTTGTCTATAGAATTATGAATGTACTGCCTATAAAAGATCAACACATCACACATATCTAGCATGACTTTTGTTGTGCACTTTTTCACATGACTATATTATTTGTCGTATTTTTAAAAAAAAATCTTAAGAAGGGTTACATAGGTAAACCTATAAACCCCGGTCCAATTTTAGCATAAGAAAATACTCCGACAATTTTTACTTGCACTTTTATTTTCAGTTATTATTTATTTCGAAAATACAAAAATAATACCTATCACATTAATAAAATGTACAACTAGGTTGACATTCTTGTTAGTGTTATTTGGGGCACACGTGATTTTTTTTATTTATGTATGCTGCAAAGCGTATTATCATATATGAACCTTGTACCTCCACGGATAGACACGTTGGGTTTCTCACCTGAGAGAAACCTGCTAGTAGCTACAAACTCTCGCACTTGGAAGCCCAATGAACTTATATCCTATATTTGGTGTAAGCAGCAACTCGTGCTGGAGCTTGAATTTGTTGAACTAGTTGAAATTTTTCTTGTTTTCTAGGATGTCTTGCATAGTTAAAAGTCTTTTATTTAATAGAAATGCATGGCCTTAGTCACGAAAAAATTCAGCAGTAAATATGCACAGACAATTCCTAAATTGTGTAAGTGAGATTTCAACTCCCTGAGCACAGCAACCCATGTACGCATACTCCGAGTGAGTCCGTGACTTGATCAGTTTCCGTTTAGAAAAACGTGAACCCCGTGCTTGATTGGAAGACTACCGCTCTTCGTGTCTTGAAAATGGAGTGGTTGATACTCCTATTGTTTGACAGGTTGGTTGTTGTCTTGTTGATTCGTTGGTCGCGTCAGATGCTAGTTTATTCAGCTCAGAGCATTGACTCGTTCTTGGAACGAATAATAAGAGCCTCCGAGACTTGAACTACTTTAGTTTTGCATTTGACAATAACGTCACGGAGTTGTTCTTCACGTGACCAATAGTTTCCTCTTCCCTGCGTTTTGGAAAAGTAGGCTTTTCTGGTCATTCTAAATCGATTGTTTTTTCGTTCGCGGTTCATCGAAATAATATATGGGAAGATCACTTCACTTCAAGTATATATACATGCCGCATCCATGGATCCAAATCAAAGTTGTGAAACTCATGTGCTTCTTGGATCAATAGAAAAACCCATGAAGGGGGAGCATTTGTGAACAACATGTTGCAGGTCAATCAGTTGGGTGCATGGGATTTCTAGCTCTTGAGCTGTCGTCCCTTAATTTTGCCCTTTTCAGACGTCAGACGTGACTAGTACGTATTTCTTCACGCTTTCAAGAAAGTGGACTGGTCGGCTTCTTATCTGACGGGCCATGCACGCACGACGAATGCGTTGCGAGCGCACACAAACCTGAACCATTGCTTCCGATAGAGGAAGCAGGATTTCAACTTACAAGAGGGGCAGCGGGCCACTAAAACAACAGCAGCATGTGGCGACTGCAATATCCAATCAAGTGAACGGTCTTACTTCCACGGACGCGCACTGGTTAAGCCAGGAGGATATAAAGAGGATGGAAAATTCAACATTCAATAAGGACCAGGTGAACAGAACATTGACCATAAAGTCTACAAAATAATTTTCCAAATAGAACAAAAATGTAATGTATGTAAGGGCATCTCTAACGCGGAACCGCAAACCAGACACGGAATCCGTCCGCGAACACTAATGCGTGAGCCGGCCATCCAATGCTAGCCGCATATATTTTAAATCGGCTTTAAACAAATCGGACGAAATACATGCAAACCGGATGATTTCCATAAACCAGACGAAAACATTTATATTTTGGGCATATTTTAACTAAACTATACCTTGCCACGGTAAAACTAGCTTACGGCCATCCGCGACGGATCACCACTCCCGCTATATGTCTTCCCTATGTCTGGCAGCCCGGTCGCCGGACTGTCGGATGCCTTGGAGGAATATGCTTTAGCTAAAGGGGAAGAATAGACTTCCTCCGCTTCCATGAAGCACGGATCAGAGTTGGTTTTTGCCTGGAGAATGGAGAAACTCTGTAACTAAGTGTCTGGGTTGTCCGTGCCTCATAGGGTCTTAGAGTTCTTCATCGTTTGTGAAGTTGGGAAAGCAGAAGCAATGAGAATACTGGTTCATTCCTATTCTTTCTCTATGTCAGTGTCCTCCTCAGAGTGATGTCGACGATTTGAAGGATGGTGCTGATTGTCAGGCACTTAGTCCAGCGTGATTAGCGTATGTTCATGTGTGGCACTGTCCTACACAGGGGTTGTCATTGTGGGATGTTTTTGTCCTCGAGTTTCATCTCCATTCGAAGCTTAGCTAGATATGGCTTTTTCAGGAAACTTTTGAGGTTTGTGTCCTCCTTGTTTGTCTGTCGGAGTTGGGCTTATCTTTTGGTCATCCTCGGTGTCGGCTCTATGGGTTGACTTACCGACATCTTACTTCTGCAAGCTCGCGGATTTCAAGATGATTTCTCCGCTGAGATGGAGGCCTAGAAACAACGAGGAGGTTTTGTGGGTCTAGAAGGACGGTGTTCATTTCTTCAAAGACTGGACTGTAATTTCTTATTCTTGTAAGTACCTTCTTATATGGGTTTATTTTATTTAATATATGGCCTTTCGCCTTTCGCAAAAAGCTAGGATCAAAGGAATTTTTCTATGTTCTTCCCTCACTTTAGAGCAACTCTAGCAGAGTCGTCATATCCAAGAAAACTACATAATAACTAGCATATGTGGCACAGAGGCAAATACAACAGCTCTAGTAAAGTCGTCATCCACCCCTCCATCACCATATTTTTTGTAGCTTCCTTCATATGTTGCCTCCCAGCTTCCATATTTGAAGGTTTTGGAGGCCCTGTTTGGAGCTCACTCCAAACCCAACTGCTAACATGGGAGGAAAGTTTCAGCTTCCTCCTCCTTAGGCCACAGGCGGAAAACCAATCCGGCCTTCATGCACCACCAGCTATAGGGAAGGCACGACCACCCAGCGATTAATGTCATGATCAGTCCCTAGTATTCCCGAGGAGGCCCGTCGGAAGGACGCCACACGACATCATCTCCTGGCTTGTGTGTGAGTGGGCAGAGAGCAGGCTTGTGAGCAGCCAAGGGAAGTGTGAGCACAGCCGTTTTTATTACTGGGAAGCACAACCCTTGATACCATCTTTATGGAGCATGTTGCGGTCTATAAGAGGCCACCGTCCTCCCCCTCACCCAACACCTCCCAATCCCCTCTCGCCCGCCTTCAATCTACCTCTGCCTCTCCAATGGCACGACAAAAGGAGCTTCATCTCATCTTTAGTTTTGGAGATGAGGTGGAGGAAGCCGGTGGATCCCCTAGTCCCTTATTGAGAGGGGATGGAAGTGGCCCTTTACAAGCTTGCGAAGGAAGACGTGGAAAAGGAGCAACGTGTTTGAGACCGCACGCCTGCCCTGCCCTCACCACTGCCATGGATGCATGGCCGGTCTAGGACGATTGCGCCAAGGCCATTTTCTGCATCACCGAGGCCCGCAATGTTGCATTGGCGACGAAGAATGGCCGACCTGGGCCGTGGTTGCCGAGGCGCATTTCTGGGCCCTCGAGCCCACATTGCCGCTTCCACTTGACCCCAGCCCTGCCCCGTTGGGAAATCCAACCGCAGCTAAGTATTATTAGATGTTCTATCAATGTAATTCACACTATGACTAATTTGCACCCGAATTATTAGGAATGAAATCGAATTGAATCAAATGTGTTTTGAATTTTGGATGATTGTGGAAGAACCAGTGACATGTGGGTCCTACCTGCAGGAAAATTGTGGAAGCTAAATTATGACAACTCTATGTTTGCGCACAACGCGCTCCATACACATTAGGTGCTTAGTGCATCGAGCTAAAGTACTAAAAATCATTCTCTAAAATTTTACATCCTGGATTTTTTTTGTGGATCTCACATTAGAATGTATTTCGTCATGAAAATTTACACACATGTAGTATACATCCCTATGTACACGTGTGATTTGTTTTAGTGTTTTTAAACTTAAAGAGTTGGTTTTTTATTTTAAAAAATCGGGCTCATTGGAGCCCAAGCTCTATTTGCAATTTTCGATATACAATGAGAGTTGATTTTTTTGATCCGAGCTCCATTGAGATCGAAATTTACGAAAAATAGAAAACAAACTTTTGAAATTTTAAAAAATTGTAAAAACAAATACACATGTTTTTAGTGTTGTATATCTCTGTAAAATTCCATGATAAAACTATGTACATGTGTGATTTTTAAAGATTGTCCTGAAAACAATAATTTATTTTTGAATTTCACAAAAATTAGGCTCCATGGAGGCCGAGCTCTATTTGCAAATTTTAATATATTTCCTCATATAATACGTGATCTTCTACTGGACCATGGCGGATGGCGCCATGGCTGTCAGGTCGAATTGGAAGTGGAAGAGGGAAAGGAGGGAGCAACGATAGCAACAAATGTGAGGAAGCGGAGGGGAATGGGGACGGAATCGGGTTGGCTCACTGGCCCACTTAAAATTTTGGATTTAGCCTTTCGGCTGGTGCGTCGAACCGGCGCCATGAATTCGTGTGGAAGGGGCGCCTGGTGGACGCATGGCTTTTCGCATGAGTCCTTCCTTTCTTTTTGAACATCGGTACAGACACAAGCGCTCATACATACACGCATACATTCACCCCTATGAACGCACACACGCACACCCTACCTTTATGAGCACCTTTGAGAGACTAAGCCAGCATGTCATCTTGAAATTTACGATGTCATCGTAGGCGCCCCGTCGTTGACGGGAACATCTCCTCCCACTGAAAGCACATCGTCGTAAATCCTGAAATAAATACAGAAATAATGCGAGCACCACGACTTGAACCTTTATGGGGTGGAGATACCACAATCTCTTCTAACCATCCAACCACAGGTTGGTTCGCAGTCCTTCACTCAGTTGAGGGGTCGATCGGTTGGGTCACATTTTCGAAACCGGCCAGGATCGAAAGGGTCCGACCGTAGATGCTCTAGTAATCGTGCAATAGGGAGCATAGTCAGACTGATTTCGAAAAAGAACTACTAATCCTTAACTTTTTAAGGAATCCTTCATCAGTGGTTGTGAATGACTGACTTTTTCAATCCTTTCGACCTTGGTTCCGTAGGAGCAAGTCTGAAAGGTTGAGAAATAGACCCATCTGATTTGATTCGTTCTCAATAGCCATGAGATGATCATCTTAGGGTGATCCTTTTGTCAACAGATGCGGCCACTCATCATAAAGTTTTCTAGGGATAGAAACTTCTAATTCAAGTTTTTCTTCATAGGATTGCATTAAAGCATCAACGATATGTTTGGTAAAAGCTTTATTTTGATTATAAGCATGAGGAGAATTTGACACGGATTGCAACAAGAAAATACAATCTATCAAAGAACAATTATCATAATTAAATTCCTTGAAATCCAAAATAGTGGGTTCATTGCTGTGTAAAGTTTTGACCTCTTCAATCCCACTTTTACCAATTTTTGCATCAAGATCTAAAAACTCCGAATCATTGGGACGCATTTTAACTAAAGTTGACTCATCTCGAGTACCATCTTTATCAAGATTCATATTAGAAAATAAAGATTTAATAGGGTACACATCAATCAGTTTTAGATCTTCATCATTGTTATCATGGAAACTAGAAGAACGCGCTTTTACAAAGCAATCCTTTTTAGCACGCATCTTTGCGGTTATTTCTTTGCACTCATTAATGGAAATTCTCATGGCTTTGAGAGACTCGTTGATATCATGCTTAAGTGGAATAGATCTAAGTTTCAAACAATCAACATCAAGAGAAATTCTATCCATGTTCCTAGCCAACTTATCAATCTTAGGCAATTTTTCTTCAAGCAAAGCATTGAAATTCTTTTGAGAAATCATAAATTCTTTAACACTAGTCTCAAAATCAGAGGGAATCTTATAAAAATTTCCATAAGAGTTGTTGTAGGAATTACCATAATTATTAGAGAAATTACTAGGGAACGGCCTAGAATTAAAATTTCCTCTATATGCGTTATTACCAAAATTGCTCCTACCAACAAAATTCACATCCATAGATTCATTATTATTTTCAATCAAAGTAGACAAAGATATATCATTAGAATCAGAAGAAGCACTCTTATTAGCAAACAACTTCATAAGTTCATCAATCTTTCCACTCAAAACATTAATCTCTTCTATCGCATGAACCTTTTTACTAGTAGATCTTTCGGTGTGCCATTGAGAATAATTAACCATAATATTATCTAGGAGTTTAGTAGCTTCTCCTAAAATGATTTCCATAAAAGTGCCTCCCGTGGCCGAATCTAAAAGATTTCTAGAAGCAAAATTCAATCCAGCACAATTTTTTTGTATAATCATCCATAAATTCAAACCATGTGTAGGGCAATTACATATCATTAATTTCATCCTCTCCCAAGCTTGTGCAAAATGCTCATGCTTAAGTTGCTTAAAATACATAATATCGTTTCTAAGAGAGATGATCTTAGCGGGAGGAAAATACTTAGAGATAAAAGCATCTTTGCACTTATTCCATGAATCAATACTATTTTTAGGCAAAGAGGTGAACCAAGTTTTAGCACGATCTCTAAGCGAAAACGGAAATAGCTTCAATTAAACAATATCATTATCCACATCTTTCTTCCTTTGCATATCACACAAATCAACGAAGTTGTCAGATGGGTAGCGGCATCTTCACTAGGGAGGCTAGAAAATTGATCTTTCATAACAAGGTTCAACAAAGCGGTATTGATTTCACAAGATTCGGCATCGGTAGTAGGAGCAATCGGAGTGCTAATAAAATCATTATTGTTGATATTGGAAAAGTCACACGATTTAGTATTATCTTGAGCCATCATGACAAACAATCCAACACACAAGCAAACAAGAAGCAAGCGAAAAGAGGCGAACGGAAAAGGGTGAATAAAACGGAAAAGGTGAAGTCGGGGAGAGGATAACGAGAGGCAATTGGCAAATAATGTAATGCGAGGGATAAGAGTTTGTGATGGGTACTTGGTGTGTCTTGACTTGGCGTAGATCACCCCGGCAACGGCGCCAGAAATCCTTCTTGCTACCTCTTGAGCATGTGTTCGTTTTTCCTTGAAGAGAAAAGGGTGATGCAGCAAAGTAGCGTAAGTATCTCCCTCAGTTTTTGAGAACCAAGGTATCAATCCAGTAGAAGACTACACGCAAGTCGCCTAGTACCTGCACAAACAATCAAGAACCTTGCAACCAACGCGATAAAGGGGTTGTCAATCCCTTCACGGCCACTTGCAAAAGTGAGATATGATAAAGATAATTAGATAAATATTTTTGGTATTTTTATGGTATAGATTGGAAAATAAAGATTGCAAAATAAATAGTAAACTAGAATTATAGATTGGAAACTTATATGATGTAAAGTAGACCCAGGGGCCATAGGTTTCACTAGTGGCTTCTCTCAAGATAGCATGTATTACGGTGGGTGAACAAATTACTGCCGAGCAATTGATAGAAAAGAGTATAGTTATGATGATATCCAAGGCAATGGTCATGAATATAGGCATCACGTCCGTGACAAGTAGACCGAAAAAATTCTGCATCTACTACTATTACTCCACACATCGACCGCTATCCAGCATGCATCTAGAGTATTAAGTTCATAAAAACGGAGTAACGCATTAGGCAAGATGACATGATGTAGAGGGATAAACTCAAGCAATATGATATAAACCCCATCTTTTTATCCTCGATGACAACAATACAATACGTGTCGTTTCCCTTTCTGTCACTGGGATCGAGCACTGCAAGATTGAACCCAAAGCTAAGCACTTCTCTCATTGCAAGAAAGATCAATCTAGTAGGCCAAACCAAACCGATAATTTGAAGAGACTTGCAAAGATATAAAATCATGCATGTAAGCATTCAGAGAAGAATCAAATAATATTCATAGATAATCAAGTTCATAAACCCACAATTCATCAGACCTCGGCAAACACACTACAAAAGAGTTACATCAAATAAATCTCCAAGAGAATCAGGAGAACTTTGTATTGAGATCGAAAGAGAGAGAAGAAGCCATCTAGGTAATAACTATGGACCCGAAGGTCTGTGGTAAACTACTCACACATCATCGGAGAGGCTATGGTGTTGATGTAGAAGCCCTCCGTGATCGAATCCACCTCCGGCGGAGCGCCGAAAAACGCCCCAAGATGGGATCTCATGGGTACAGAAGGTTGTGGCGGTGGAAAAGGTGTTTCTTGGCTCTCCCCATTGGTTTCAGGGTATAAGAGTATATATAGGAGAAAGAAGTAGGTTGGTGGAGCTGCGAGGGGCCCACGAGGGTGGGGCTCGCGCCCAATCCCTTGGGGCGCGCCCTCCTGCCTCATGACTTCCTCGCTGCTTTCTTGACATCCACTCCAAGTCTCCTGGATTGCGTTTATTCCAAAAGTGATCCTCGCGAAGGTTTTATTCCGTTTGGATTCCGTTTGATATTTCTTTTCCACGAAACACTGAAATAGGCAAAAAAAAACAGCAATTTGCACTAGGCCATTAAACATCCAAAACAAATAATATAATAGCATGGAAGAATAAAAAATTATAGATACGTTGAAGACGTATCAAGCATCCCCAAGCTTAATTCCTTCTCGTCCTCGAGTAGGTAAATGATAAAAATAGATTTTTTATGTGGAATGCTACCTAATATAATTTTCAATGTAATTCCTTTATTGTGGCATGAATGTTCAGATCTGAAAGATTCAATACAAAAGTTTAATATTGACATAAAAATAATAATACTTCAAGCATACTAACTAAGCAATTATGTCTTCTCAAAATGACATGGCCAAAGAAAGCTTATCCCTACAAAATTATATAGTTTGGCTATGCTTCATTTTCGTCACACAAAATTCCTCTCATCATGCACAACCCAGATGACAAGCCAAGCAATTGTTTCATACTTTAGTAATCTCGAACTTTTTTCAACTTTCACGCAATACATGAGCGAAAGCCATGGACATAACACTATGGGTGGAATAGAATATAATGATGGGGGTTGTGTGGAGAAGACAAAAAAGGAGAAAGTCTCACATTGATGCGGCTAATCAACGGGCTATAGAGATGCCCATCAATTGATGTCAATGCGAGGAGTAGGGATTGCCATGCAACGGATGCACTAGAGCTATAAATGTATGAAAGCTCAACAAAAGAAACTAAGTGGGTGTGCATCCAACTTGCTTGCTCACGAAGACCTAGGGCATTTGAGGAAGCCCATTATTGGAATATACAAGCCAATTTCTATAATGAAAAATTCCCACTAGTATATGAAAGTGACAATATAAGAGACTCTCTATCATGAAGATCATGATGCTACTTTGAAGCACAAGCATGGAAAAAAGATAGTAGCATTGTCCTTTTTTTAGTTTTTTCCTTTTTTGGCCTTTGTCTCTTTTTTGGCCTTTTTTGGGACAATGCTTTATTAATGATGATCATCACACTTCTATTTATTTACAACTCAAAGATTACAACTCGATACTAGAACAAAGTATGACTCTATATGAATGCCTCCGGCGGTGTATCGGGATGGGCAATGAATCAAGAGTGACATGTATGAAATTATGCATGGTGGCTTTTCCATAAATACGATGTCAACTACATGATCATGCAAGGCAATATGACAATGATAAAGTGTGTCATAATAAACGTAACGGTGGAAAGTTGCATGGCAGTATATCTTGAAATGGTTATGGAAATGTCATAATAGGTAGGTATGGTGACTGTCCCGAGGAAGATATAAGAAGGTTTATGTGTGATAAAACGTATCATATCACGAGGGTTGGATGCATTGGCGAAGTTTGCACCAACTCTCAAGGTGAGAAAGGGCAATGCACGGTACCGAAGAGGCTAGCAATGATGGGAAGGTGAGAGTGCGTATAATCCATGGACTCAACATTAGTCATAAAGAACTCACATACTTATTGCAAAATCTACAAGTCATCAAAAACCAAGCATTACGCACATGCTCCTAGGGGGATAGATTGGTAGGAAAAGACCATCACTCATCTCCGACCGCCACTCATAAGGAGGACAATCAAAGAAACACCTCATGCTTCAAATTTGTCACACAACGTTCACCATACGTGTATGCTACGGGACTTGCAAACTCTAACACAAGTATTTCTCAAATTCACAACTACTCAACTAGCATGACTCTAATATTACCATCTTCATATCTCAAAATAATCATCAAGTATCAAACTTCTTATAGTATTCAATGCACTCTATATGAAAGTTTTTATTATACCCATCTTGGATGTCTATCATATTAGGACTAATTTTATAGCCAAAGCAAATTACCATGCTGTTCTAAAGGACTCTCAAAATAATATAAGCGAAGCATGAGATCAATAATTTTTATAAAATAAAACCACCACCGTGCCCTAAAAAATATAAGTGAAGCGCTAGAGCAAAATTATCTAGCTTAAAAGATATAAGTGAAGCACAAAGAGTATTCTAATAAATTCCGATTCTTGTGTCTCTCTCCAAAAGGTGTGTACAGCAAGGATGATTAGGGTAAACTAAAAATCAAAGACTCAAATCATACAAGACGCTCCAAGCAAAACACATATCATGTGGTGAATAAAAATATAGCCTCAAGTAAAGTTACCGATGGACGAAGACGAAAGAGGGGATGCCTTCCGGGGCATCCCCAAGCTTAGGCTTTTGGTTGTCCTTGAATTTTACCTTGGGGTGCCTTGGGAATCTCCAAGCTTAGGATCTTGCCACTCCTTATTCCAAAATCCATCAAATCTTTACCCAAAAACTTAAAAACTTCACAACACAAAACTTAACAGAAAATCTCATGAGCTCTGTTAATATAAGAAAACAAATCACCATTTTAAGATACTGTAATGAACTCATTATTTATTTATATTGATGTTAAACCTACTGTATTCCAACTTTCCTATGGTTCATACCCCCGACACTAGCCATAGATTCATCAAAATAAGCAAACAACACACGAAAAATAGAATCTGTCAAAAACTGAACAGTCTGTAGTAATCTGTAGGTTTCGAATACTTTTGTAACTCCAAAAATTCTGATAAATTAGGACGTCCTAAATAATTTGTATATTGATCTATTGCAGTTGGAATCGCTATTTTATCGCTCTATGGTAAAAAATTAAAATTATTCTCGTGAGCGCATACTTTTTGTTTTATGAGCAAGATTAAACAACAATCATCCAAGAAGATCCTAAAGACTTTACTTGGCACAAACACTAATTAAAATATTAAAAACACAATCATAACAGAGGATAGATGATTTATTTATTACTAACTAGGAACAAAAGACAAGAAACAAAAATAAAATTGGGTTGCCTCCCAACTTTGTTTAACGCCCCTAGCTAGGCATAAAAATAAGAATAGATTTAGGTATTATCATCTTTGGTATGCAATCCATAAGTGGATCTCATAATAGATTCATAAGGTAATTTAACTTTCTTCCTAGGAAAGTGTTCCATGCTTTTCCTTAATGGAAATTGGAATCTAATATTTCCTTCTTTCATATCAATAATTGCACCAATCGTTCTAAGAAAAGGTCTACCAAGAATAATATGACAAGTACAATTGCAATCTATATCAAGAACAATAAAATCTACTGGCACATAATTACTATTCGCAACAATAAGAACATCATTAATCCTTTCCATAGGTTTTTTAATAGTGGAATCCGCAAAATGCAAATTTAAAGAACAATTATCAAATTCACGGAAACCTAACACATCACACAAAGTTCTTGAAATTGTGGAAACACTAGCACCCAAATCACATAAAGCATAGCATTCATGATCTTTAATTTTAATTTTAATAGTAGGTTCCCACTCATAGGGATGGCAGTTTTGCCCATGGGTATGGATACCCGCGGGTACCCTACCCGAAAACAGTGAGTATGGGCAAGACTTAAAGAGATTTTCTACCCACGGGTAATGGGTATCCATACCCGTAAACTATATGGGTAGGGCATGGGTAAGAAATGGTGCACATGGGTAACCCAATGGATACCCAAATTTTTTTTAATAAATGAAAATAACTCCTATAACATGTGGTGTTAACATCCAACTCATATGGTCCAACCCTAAATCTCGTATTCGTTAAACAAGTCATAGGTCATAGGCTCATAATCACTTGCTCACCACTCCTCATACATCCTATATGTGACTTCTCAAAAAGATAAAGTATCTACTCTTCGCTACCAGACTCTTGTCGAACACTCGATTCAGCAATCCCCAATTCCCACCACCACCTTCTAGTATGTCGGCCTTCCACCAACCGCTGCTCATACTCCCCTGATGCCTCCAAGAGGCCACCCATTGAAGGAGGCCACATACGTGCTATACTACTCTACCATGATCTTACTTGAATTTTGAACTCATTTCTCTACCTCTTAAGAATTCGAATGCTATATATTGTATCCAATGGATACACATTGGGTATAGGGTACCCGATGAGTATCGGCATGGGTGTCAATAGTTTATATCCATGGATATTGAAGTGGGTGGATATAAAAAGTTTCTATAGATATGAGTTTGGGTAGAAGGAGATTATACCCGCCCGTACCCTACCCATTGCCTCAGACAGTACTCCGCGGCCCTGAGTCTGGACCGCATACTCGATTGACCGGTTCGATCGCCCCGAAGCCGAACCGCAACTGTTGGGCCGGTCGAATGCCAGCCACCCGATGCAGCGAGCCGGGACCGTCCGATCTGGCACTCAACCCCGACTCGCTCTTCTTTCTCTGGTCTGGTGATTTGTAGCCTGCCGCCGAATCACCTCCTTCTCTCGCGTTGGTCAACACAAACAGAAATCCCCTCCTTCCTGTTCCCGCGAGCATCTCTGCCTTCGCCCCCCACACGTGTGCGCTCCGGCGAGGGGGGCAGCACCCCGTTCCCTTCGCCGCTGCTTGTTGCAGCACCACCGTCGTAGCCCTCGTGCCACCCTTCTGCTGAAAGCTCGTCGTCGCAGCACGTCGTATCCGTAGCTGATGAACCAGACCATTGCAGCTCTGGCACGGTCGGTTCCAGCGCGCATACACCATGGTTGGAGCACCACCGGCGTCACCGCGGTCGTCAACTTGCATAGTCGTGCCCAACACAAAACTCCAAAAGCAACAAATCCTTCATTTGTCGGTTGAAGCAAAAATTTACCTGGTTCCAACAAAATTGAACACCGGTTCCAGCAAATAACAACTCATCAGCGAAAACTTCATTGATCGATTGTAGCAAAAAATTACACGGTTCCAGCAAAATGGAACACCGGTTCCAGCAAAACAACTCATTAGGAAGAACTCCTGGTGATTGATTGTAGCAAAACAGAGAGCCCGTCCCAGCATCCTGCGACGCCGTTTCCAGCAAAACAGAGAGCTAGTTCCAGCAAAATTTCTTTCGATTGTAGCAAAAATTAAACATTTGCTCAGCAAAAAAGGCTTATGGTCTCTAGTTCCAGCATTTGTTAATGTGGATGTAGCTATTCACCGGCCGGTTCCAACAAAAAACTCACTGATTGAAGCACCGGGAGGCCGTCATCTTCGTCGCTGGGACCTGCTGGTCGCAGCATGGGTAGCTGCTGGCCGCTGTTGATGCATGCAGGACAGCGGGGCAATCCAAGCAAAAACCAGCAACCCCTGGTTGTAGCATATGTGGCTGTCTCCTACCTGAACAGCGCCGTCGGCCATCTTCGCAGCGCCGCCGTGATACGGCTCACCGGTGGAGAGGAACCAAGACCAAAGAGAGGATGAGCGGCAGTGCATGGGGGGTAGGGCGCGGAGCTGGTGGCGGCCATCGCCGGCGCGAGCTAATCAGGCGTGAATGAATAGAGGAAAAGGGGATGAATCGCCCAACGAATGGATAAGGAACGAGGGAGTGTGCGGTGGAGCAGAGAAAAAAATAGAAACAAGATAAGGTGGCGACGTGGCGCAATGAAAAGGCCTCGATTCAACGAGGATCGAACGACCCGCGCGCGACCGGCCGAAGTTTGAGCCGGCGCGCCGGGTGCGAACATTTTCCTTATATATACCCCGCTCTCGTTGTTTTCCTCCACTCCACATCCCACTCCAAAGCTTTGCTTGGCTCTCCCGTACCTGACCTCTCCTTCCATCGAGGCAATCCCAGTGCTCCTCCTCCCCTCTATCGTCCATGGACTGCTCTAGTTCCAAAGAGACGCCACCGCACAAGTAACTCTCTAACTAACTTGTGTATATTTGTGTGTATGTATTGGCGTCAGTGAGATGTAATTCGTGGTTGACTTTGTTTTGCGTCATGATTAACTTTGGTTATCGATCAGGGCGTGGTGGACCGGCGAGACGGTGGCGGTGGTGACGGGGGCCAACCGTGGCATTGGGCACGCGCTGGCCGCGCGCCTGGCGGAGCAGGGGCTGTCCGTGGTGCTCACGGCGCGGGACGAGGCCCGCGGGGAGGCCGCCGCCGCCGAGCTCCGCGCCAGGGGTCTCCCGTCCGTGCGGTTCCGCCGCCTCGACGTCACCGACTCCGCCTCTGTCGCCGCCTTCGCCTCCTGGATCCGCGACGATGTCGGCGGCCTCGACATTCTGGTGAGCCGCACGATCGTCTATTTTTCGTCGTCTATTTCGCTGCTTCTCCCCTAAATTCCCGCCGCCTGCCATTTTCCTCTCTCCGGCCGGGTTAATTTGATTTGAAGTTTCACATGACCCCCTCCCCCCTACCCCGGCAAAACATGTGGTGTGCTAAAGTAGCTGTTTATCAATTAATCAGCCATGTTAACCACCCGATTGTGTAGGTAATTAAGGTTAGGGGTTGGCTTACCTACTAGTCTACCATGCATACATACTACTCTACCCCCTTTTTTGCCCCAAATGACAAGTACTGCCATACTACTCCGATCCACTATAGACAAATTTTGCAACTCGCACCCCACTAGCAATAACATATGTCCTTTTGCAAAGCATGACCAGCTACTTTCTGCTAAATTAAATGTGCATATGCCGTTTCTAAAGAGAAAATGCGTTTATGCTAAATAAGGCATGTCGGTGAAGTATATCTGGTACTCCTAGTAGTTGGGTACAGTTATGATCGTGAACTAAAACATTGTTGGCCGGCCCACAGAAAACCAATGACAGACTGCAACCACCAGTAACTACAAGAGGTAGTGTTTCAGTGGAACAGACTTGTTAACCCAAACGTCACTCCACAGCCGAAATTAGAGCCAAGTCATCACCAGTAACAGCGGGTCAATTAGGGCACGCCACGGCCCACGGCCCTCAGTGTAGTAATCAGCTGACCTTTTCTTTTTCCCTTCATATACATTGTAAGAAAGCGTCGTCGATAGTGATCTTGGCACTTAATAAGTCGCAATTTTATTATCCTAACTAGTAGTATGTGAACTCATGCAACAATCTTTCTGTTAGGTCACCAAATCGATCACAATTATTATTTCTCTTAGAATAAAAAAATAAAGATTTCGATATTTGTATAGCTTGTACGTACAAAGTGCCGGAATTAGATGTGAGCCTCAGCCTCTTGCTTGTGTCGATCGAGATACCACATAGAGCAGGTCAACCACGCACAGAAGATGCTTCGTGCATTCTGCTACAGTAATCGATCCCTGCATATTGTCTGTTGAGGGGTTCCATTTAAACTAACCAGCAGTGTGGTCCAAAGTCCACGAGCCAGATGATACACGATTCATTTTTTTAGAAACCAGAAACGAACAATGCGAAGATCCACTGCATGCAGTTCGATCCAGATATTATTATTTTCCGATGCAATCGCCGTTGCTGGCAACGTGAGGGCGGCGAACAAACTAGTAGTAATATCACAAGCTTGTGTTCCATGACGATGGAACAGCCAAGTACAAGAGCTAGCTGTTCTTCAGACGAGCCAGTGCTATACTAGTATAAGATAATTGCAAGTTGCCGCAGTCGCTACAATCCAGGTCATCACAGATTATAGCGACATCATCATAGAAGGCGGCCGTTGATTTCTACCATATATCTGTGCTATTGTCACAAAATAGCAGCGGAGTTTTCATCTCTCTTTTTTGCTAGTTTGTTTGCGGATAGTATGTGAAACGGTCTTTTTAAAAAATCTACATACTGAACTGCTGTTCCTGAAAATTTCTATATAAGAACGTAATGTTCCTGTTACCTTTTTGCTCGACGGAGTGAAAGAAACCATAATCATAATCCAACTCTTGGAGAAATAACAGAGGATAAGTTACTGAACTGGGTACATTATCTAGTTGTCTTAATCATTGTATCGATTTGTTGATACTTATCCGTCATCAGCTGTGACTAGTACTATCTGGAATGCTTAGTTAAATTAGGGCAAAGGTACATAGCAGTAGGCCAGTAGCCCAAATAGCACAATTTCTAATTCTAGGCCTATATCAGCAAGACGGCAAAAGCTCCACCAGAAAGAACAAAGGGAAAATAAGCTGCTGAATTGGTGCATGGTAGATGTAACCTACCAGGGCTACCACCTCACAATCACATGCTTTCAGGATTTGTTTTCTTCGTAGCCAAACCCTAGGAATCTTCTTAATAAGTCTGACGTGAGTTATGTGATTCTGAAACCAAGCCTCTTGCCTCCTGCAGGTGAACAATGCCGGGGTATCGTTCAACGAGATCGACACCAACTCGGTGGAGCATGCTGAGACGGTCCTCAAGACCAACTTTTACGGAGCCAAGATGCTCATCGAGGCGCTCCTGCCCCTTTTCCGTCGATCCTCTGGGACCAGCCGGATCCTGAACCTCAGCTCCCAGCTTGGCCTTCTCAATGTAAGCTATCATGCTGTTAAGTAAACTACCAGTACTGTGCTTGTTCTCTGACGCTGCAAAACATCTTGTAATTGTCGTCTCCTACTAATTTAACACTAGCACGTTTTGTGCAGCATGAGGCAAATAACGCGCTCAGACGGTTCACTTTACGTTATACTCCCTTCGTCCCGTAATGTAAGACGTTTTTTTGACACTACACTAGTGTTAAAAAACGTCTTACATTATGGGACGGAGGGATTAGGTTATACTAATAGTATGAATAATGATTTTGGAACCAAATCTTCTTCTCACATGATCGCACTAGTTGTCAAGCGAGTGGGAACTTAAAAGAGTGAGCGCGCTGCGCACATGCCAGTGATGAGTGATGACTCAAAACCTTGTTTATTTTGCGGGTCAAATCAGGTTTAAATAAATAGCATTTGATTAAGGGGCAAACAGCTTGACTATGAGCTCGTTATCAGCTGATTCAGCCATCGGCTGTGGACTCTGAAGTTTGAACGCACAAACTCTCCTCCAGAAACAATGTCAATTCTCTTGAGTCAAACTGTCAGAGCACATGACAGCATCAGTGTCCTGTTTCCACACCGTGACCAGCTAGTCCAAGGCCATCTGAATTCTGAAACAATGTCCAATTCCATGCTCAACACTGAGTTCATTAGTAGTAGTAGTATATTTCTGAAACAATGTCCAATTCCATGCTCAACACAACGAAGGGATGCAGTTTTGGCAGGCCAAATTTCAGAAATAAATTGTTGTGTGTTGATCTTTTTTGCAGAAGGTGAGGGACCCGTCGTTGAGGAGCATGCTGCTGGACGAGGGCAGGCTGACGGAGCAGCAGGTCGAGGCCATGGCGTCGCGGTTCCTGGCGCAGGTGAAGGACGGGACGTGGCAGGACCACGGGTGGCCGGCCGTGTGGACGGACTACGCGGTCTCCAAGCTGGCCCTCAACGCCTACTCCCGCCTCCTCGCCGCGCGGCTGCGGGGGGCCGTAGCTGTCAACTGCTTCTGCCCCGGGTTCACGCGGACAGACATGACGCGGGGGTGGGGCAAGCGCACCGCCGAGGAGGCCGGCCGCGTCGCCGCGGGGCTCGCGCTGCTGCCCCCCGCCGACCTCCCCACAGGCAAGTTCTTCAAGTGGTCCACGCCGCAGCTCTACTCCAAGCTCTGACGACGACACCGCGCGCTGCATGGCGGAGCTGTGCGTAGCTGCACGCTTACGATTTGGCAAGAAAAAGATGGCCGTTTGTCCCAAAATGCAACTCCATCTCCTCACCAAGCTTGATGCCTCCGAACTATCACGCCCGTACAGTTCTCGAAGATTCGTGCTCGTCTTTTGACAGGATAGCCTATCATCCTCCACTTTGTAGAACAGAGCATGTAGAAACAAAAAAGCTCTCCTCCCTTCCTGCTGTAACAGAGCATGTACCACAAATAATTCTTAATTGTGTTTACAAAGGAAAAAAATCCACAAGTGTCGAACATTAGAAATCATGCGATGTATGCCCAAACCATGTTCATACACTCAGAAAGGTATGCACCCTTTTGTGTGTCCATGTATTACCCTCCTAAGGCTTCGGCGCGCGAGAGTGCCCTCCGTGCCGTCTGTTTCCCGCGAGCCTCCCGCCGCTGTCCCCTTGAGTGCTCTCGGTCATCCGATCTGCACACTTGATTGTTCAATTCTCCTGTCCAGCTGTACGTGTGTGCGCCGGACTACTCGGGGCGCCGCGGGTGCTACCTCGCGCTCTCCGGGTTCTCCTCGTGGACGGGTGACTTTGTCCTAGTTTGTCTCGGGGTTGGTTATATGTGTGACCACCCAGTCCCGGTAGGGGCCCCTAATCTATGTGCTTTCTGTGTCCGTCCTAGGATCAATTGCTAGCACACACAGATCATGGTGAAATAACAAGAAATATCACATGTCATATTATTAACACAGATCCAGTCTTAAATACATTACATACCTACTAGCTCAAGGTTAGCTTAATAACATGAGAAACATCTACTCATGTGTCTTCCATCTACTCACAAGTGGCAATTGAGTATAGCATCGTAACCCTACTTCTTATCTCTCCTTCGATATGGAAAATCCTACAGCATGATACGTTGCAGCCACGATGGTCAATACACTGAATGTATTGGCAAGTTACACGTAATAACAACATATCTTATATTGTAAAAATATAAGGTAAAAGAGTTTCCAACCAGTTTTGTAACAAAATCCTTTCCGTCAAAACCATTTCCAGTCAAGTCCAATCACCTAATGACTACCCAAGGCTAAGCTGACCAACCTCCCGTTTCTAACCATAGATGAGAACCAACCGATTTCCCAGAGATGATAAAGGGCATGTATGTTTCAAGCACGCTGAGTCAATGGCAACTCTAGAGCGCATCAACCTTCGACACATATCACTTGAAATGATGGTCCCGAAATACAAGTGCGCTCCCAATCATTGGCGCATTCAATGGGAACTCCAAAGCGCATCAAGCAATGAAGCATTCACATGATAACAAGTCCCGAAACCTACACTATATCGTAGACTCGACACTCTTGGTAAACATGTGGTTAACCTATACCATGTTCAGCATAGTATGGCAGCATAGTGAAACATGGAGGAAGCATTATCACTAGTATAAACTTTCCTGGTACTTCATGAACTTCTTCACATAAGCACAATCTTGGTAATTGGAGAAGTTCTTGACACACACAATCTTAGTAAGGCTACTCTTCGCTCTTGAACGATCTATCATTGATAAAGAGTTTACGTAAAGAACCATACAATACAATCAAACTTAACAGTACAGTGTAGTGCATGGCGTCAATGTTGATTGTGCTGTGAGATTAAGTGTTCATGTGTCAACTCATAAAGAATTAGGAAAACATACTAGTTGTTACTTGGGATACATGTGACATAAGGGTTCACATGCATGAAGTATCAATAGGGTAGGTTCATCACATAAGTGGTATGTGATGCAAAGTTGTATTGACATATTTAATTAACAAAAAGAATCATCACAACTGGACTTATGGTCTATGAACTATGTCTTGAATGATAATTCAAACTTGATTGGCCTTTTGAATTGAATACAAACTAACTTAATTTTGGTTTCGGCGGAGTTCATAATTAAACATGCCTTTAAGTTGAATTTGTAATTAAGTTTGAACCGGTTTGAACTCCTGAACTACATATCTGAATTTGAACTGGTTCAAATAATCTAAATTAGGTTCAAGTAAGTTGAATAGGTTGACTTAAGTTTTGGGTTATAATTCAATTTGAATTTGAATAAGGTTTTATCTTATTTGAATTCAAATTGAATTGATTTTAAATAAGATTTGAATTTGCATTCAGTTGAGTTTGAATTTGTAAGGTTGGGTTCACGTTGAAATGAATTCATATATGATTAAGGTTGGTTCATGAATTCATTTGCAAAAGGTTTCATTTAATTTGAACCAATGAATTGTTCAATAGGTTCCCACTAGATTTAGACTAAATTCAAATTATGTTTGAATTTCATAAAGTAAAATATGATCCAAAATTATTTACTAAATTTGAATTTAGGTTACTGATTTGTCATGCAAAAAGAATTACTCAATTTTACCCTATGGTTTAAAAGTTATAACTTTTTTAAGTTTGGATTTAATTTGAATTAAAGCCTATGTTGAACTATATTTAATTTCAAATTTTAAAATATTTAATTTCAATAATAGTTAGTAAGCTGAAAATACAATTCAATATGTTTATTCTACAAAAATAATTATTTAAATTGGATTTACAATTTGCTAATTATACCCTTTTTAGCTTCTCAACCATGGCAGCTAGGTCATCGGAGAGCGTGGGGCCGGCGGCGTTGTCTCTGGCGTCGACAAATTAGGCGACTTGGGGGGGGGGTGATGGCGGGTTGGTAAATGGGCTCCAGGAGGTGACGCAAGGACAATGGTGTCCACGGCTTGCCTCGGGGACGATGGTGGCTCGCCATAGATGCACGCGGCGAAGTTGCTTGTCGGGTGAAGATGTTGCACCTGATTTCGAGCTCCTATGGATGTGCGAATGGGTCAGAGAGATGCACACGAGCATGGCAAAGATGATAGACAAGGTGCCGAGGCCAAATGCGAGCTCACCTTGCCGTAGTGGAGTTGGCGGCGGGGAGCTTCAATCGTCAGCAATATGGTACGTAGAAGGATGCTACTTCTTGAGCTTTTGTTGTTTTTTCCCTTGAAGAGAAAAGGGTGACACAGTGCTACTTCTTGAGTTTGCGTTGATTTTTCCCTTGAAGAGGAAAGGGTGATGCAGCAAAGTAGAGATAAGTATTTCCCTCAGTTAAGAACCAATGTATCAATCCAGTAGGAGGCACAAGCAAGTCCCCAATATATGCACCTACCCAAACTAACAAACACTTGCACACACTACTACAGGATGCTGCTAACGCGACACTATGATCAGAGACCCTTCGAGAAACTGTGTGCGATGCAATAATCACAAACGGTGGTGTATGAAAACCATCAAAAGTGTATAAAACGTTTGCGATGGAGGATGCATCAAACACGGTTCAGATTTTAGTTGCGTGTGCGATTAGGGCCCACAGTTCAGTTCAATGAACTGTTTGCGATGTGGAGGAACAAAAGAAATGGGCAGCCATATGAAGGCGTGTGCGATACACAGCATACGGTTCACTCGGATGAACTGTTTGTGATGAGGAGGAACAAAAGAAACGGGCAGCCGGATGAAGGTGTGTGCGATATACAACATACGGTTCACGCGGGATGAACTGTTTGTGATTAGGCAACAAAAGAAAAGGTCAGCCAGATGAAGGTGTGTGCAATATACGCATGCGGTTCACTCAGCCCTTGTCGTCAGTGTGTGACCTCTGTGGCAATTGTTCGCTCCCCAGACGCCTCTTCGTGTACCGTGGCAACCGTCCACCGACTCTTCGCCTTTCCCTCTCGATTTGGAACTGCTGCCGCACGCTAGCTCTTCCCCCTCCTCCATTTTCCTTCACCCTTCCTTCTGCCATTATTCGATCGTCTTCTCCAAGGAGGGAACAGGCCGGAAACGACCTCGTTATTCTTGCCCCGATCTGAATGATGACGCGGTGGAGGAACTCATTGATCGATGTGATGTCATCACCTCAGCTAGCATGGCAGGTTCGTTCAAGACCATTCTCGACTCAACTAATAACATCATTACAAGGAACCCAAGGGTCTAGGAGCGGTTTGATCTCCCCTATCTTCTTCTCCATGACCCTGCTGACTGGCACGGGGATGAGGGAATCCTTGCCTTGTCTAAGTTGATGCCTCTTGATAACGATACGTATGATGTTAATATGCCATCTCTTGAGGGCAAGGCTTAGGTAGGCACAAATGGAGATTGGGTTGTTTATATTGGGTAAAACTGCGAGTGTGAACTTGTGAATGTGTACACTCGTCACTGGGTTCCACTTCCAAAAATCTCAGATGACTGCCCAGAGGTTGAGTACACTGGTATTCTATGTGAGTTCAAATACGGTCATGCTGACTGTCGTCTACGGAAGATAGCAATTTGTCGAGTTCCCACCCGCTCTTGGGATTACACGAACTATGAAGTTGTTTCTATATTCGACAAGCTTGTTGCCGTCCTTACTTCCACACCTCGATGGATATTGCTCAAAAATCATTTTATGTACACGGATGAGTACTGTGATGCAATTCAATACGAGGGCCTTGTGTTTGCTGCCACCACTCGTGGCACTGTTCCTGATGCTTTCGGTACATTTGTCTTCCACCGTAATTATAATTGTTTCATCCACATGCATGCCGGTTAGCTAGTTTCCCTTTACTAATTAACCTTCTTGTGTTTCCAAGGTCCTGTGAACATTCCACCACCTATACCTGAAATTTTTTACGAGCATGAGGACGAGCAGGACCCATATACTCAGTGGCGCCTGATAACTTATTCCGATGGATCACCTCTTCTTGTCTGTATATAGGGTACTGCTGATGTTACTAAGGAAGCAGGTGTTGTCTCGCATGGTCGCACTCTCCGAACCTATTCCAACATCTGTTGCAGGGTATTCGGGATGGACACTAGTGTACTAGTGCCAACACCTTCTCCCTGGTTCAGTATTGAAAGTCTTGGAGGAAACTCGCTCTTCCTTGGACAAAACTATCCAATGATGGTGGAAGGCGATCCAGCTGATGTTGACACAATATTACTATCATTTATGAGAAGCAATTGTATCTATACCTCAGACATTACTATGCTTCCCTACTGTCCCAATATGGGTCCTAACATAGGCCGCTTCAGCCTCGATGATCAGTCATGAGTTGGTCTCGAGATTGATAGTAGCTGGCCCTTCCTAGAGAATCACTTCTGGTTCAAAGCAAGTGTTTCCAATGCCGACGAGTGGTCGAGCTGAAGTTCATTTCATCGCTTTGTTATTTGTTCTGTGAGAAAAACTTTACTAGAATGTTTTGTTGGAAATGATCTATAATCCAACGTGTATCCTCGTTGTCGTTGTGGGTTGATGACTTGTTGTATGTAATCAATGGTACATTTGCATATGCGTCCATCAACTCACACTTGCTAGTGGTGTCCATATGAACAGTGCTATTGATTTTAGTTGAAAAATTAGATAGTGCTAGTGATTTGTAGCCGCATATTTTGACAAATCGCAGTGTTACAAGGTTGACAAATGGCAATGTTACTAGATAAACAAATGTCAATATTTCCAGTTTGACAAATGGCAACATACCCAAAATGAAAGATATGAAAATCTTACCCAATTGTTTGTACATGCTTGCACACAGGTCATGCAAAACAACCGTTTGCGTTGAAGGGATGCAGAAATCCTGCTCGGCACATTTTCCCTTGGCTTCCTAGGGAAGCTGTCAGTTTGCATACAGGTGTTCTAACTAAAACGTTTGCGATGAGTGTTTTATATTTAAAAACCATTGACCTTTTTTTCAAAAGAAAATCGTTTGATAAGTCTGTACATTAAGAGAGAAAAACACAAGTTCATTCAAACCATATCTTTCATTCAGTCACACTGCGAATTTATATTCATATGATCGAGAATTCGAGATACAGTATTAAACCCCAAAAAAACTATTTCCGGCGGCGGCGGAGGCGGCGTGCCGCACCGTCGTTGTCGTTGTCATCCTCCGGGATGCCGTTGTTGAAGTCTTCAAGGCAGCACAAAACGTTCTTCACTTGTAAATCAAACATCATGTCGTCGCACGATCGACGGGCGGGGCGCGGGAGGACGGCAACTGGCGCCGCTGAGAGGTAGCGGTCGACGGCAGCGTCCCATGCCGCTGAGGTGGGCGCGCGCATGGGCATGGTGTCTACTACACAACCTTCTTCTTGTAGACGTTGTTGGGCCTCCAAGTGCAGAGGTTTGTAGGACAGTAGCAAATTTCCCTCAAGTGGATGACCTAAGGTTTATCAATCTGTGGGAGGCGTAGGATGTAACACCCCAGATATGATTTACCCAATATGTAATCCAACTCTTGCCGTTTCCGGCGTTAAGTTATTTTATTTTCTCGGGTTCGGGTTTTTGTCTCTGTGTGTTGTTGTTGTCATGCATCTCATATCATGTCATCATGTGCATTGCATTTGCATACGTGTTCGTCTCATGCATCCGAGCATTTTCCCCGTTGTCCGTTTTGCATTCCGACGCTCCGTTCTCCTCCGGTGGTCAGTTCTACTTTTCTCTCGTGTGTGGGGATTAAACATTTCCGCATTGGACCGAGACTTGCCAAGCGGCCTTGGTTTACTACCGGTAGACCGCCTATGAAGTTTCGTATCATTTGGACTTCGTTTGATGCTCCAACGGTTAACCGAGGGACCGAAAATGCCTCGTGTGTGTTGCAGCCCAACACCCCCCAATTTGGCCCAAAACCCACCAAAACCTTCTCCATCATCTAGAGCATTCGATAATGATCGCGTGGCCGAAAACCGCACCTCATTTGGACTCTCCTAACTCCCCCTATGCCTATTTAAAGCCCCCCTCCGAAATTCTCGTTTTCCTCTCCCCGAAACCCTAGATCCATCTCCACCCGCCGGCGCCGGACAAAAACTCGCAGGCCGGACAGTGTCCGACCCACGCCTCCGCCGCCACGTGTCATCCTCCCGTTGGCCCGCGCCGCCGCCCCACTTCGTCGCCGCCGCCGGCCCGGGAGGCCCAGGACGGGCCCCCGAGGCCCATCTCCTCCGCCGCCTCACGCCCGCGCCCCGCCGCCGTCTTCCTCGGGGCCGGCCTCTGCCGCCCGGCGCGCCATCGCCGGCAGGAGCTCACCTCGCCGCCACCGGACCTCGCCCCGCCGCCACAAGTCCTCGACGGAGTCGCCACGTCGCCGCCCCATCCTCCCTCTCACCGGATCCGGCTCCCCCGCGCCAGAGCGGCGTCCTTTTCCTCGCCGGAGTAGGTGGCCCTCGCCGGCGACCTCGGATCTTGTCGGGTGAACAGTAAACCCTAGAGGTTGCCTCCTTTTTTTTCCGAAGTGTGCAGATCATATTGCCATGTTCATCGTGCCGTAACTTTGCATCCGTAGATCCGTTTTGGGCGTGTAGCATATCCAAATGTTTGTCTCAGAGAGCACATCATTCCATCTCATTGAATCATTTTCATTTGAGTTCATCTTGATGCCCGAAATGCTGTTGGAAGAGTGTTATTTGAGATAATTGTCAGATCTGCTGCTCCAAATAGCTATTTGTCATTTTTGCCATGATTAATGTGTGCATGATATGCCCCTGAGCTCTACATGTGTTTTTATATGCTTTGCCATCTTTCAAGAGGTGCAATCCATGTATTTTTGTGATTTGTGTGGTGACTAGCACAAGCTTGCAAAGTGGTGCATTTGTTAATGCTGATTTCAGGGAGTTAGCAATTCCACTAAGTCCTTGATCTGTTCTTATCAATATGCCATATGTTCATGTTGTTTCTTAGTGATCCGTGCCTCTTTTGAGGATGATCAGTAAGGATGTTTTGTTAATCTTGTAGTGCTCTATCAGTCCATGTCTTTGTTTGCAATTATTGAGCACCCTAGCTTGAGTCAATCGAGCTCTACTTTTGCTATTCCGTGAATCTGGGCAGATTGTCTACTTGTTAGCGATTTTGCCGAGGATGTTGTAGTTGATCCGTGCATGCTATGTCATTGTCCTTGCCATGTCTAGCTTGTATAATGAGTATTCTTGACGGGTGTATGCTTAGATGGTCATGCCTTGCTCTGTAGTGAGTGCATCGAGCCGTAAACATGCCTACTTGATATCTGATTTGCATGCTTCAGTTTTTCACTAAGTCTGTGATTTGATTATGTTTTTGCCATGTTCACATGCTTGTCATTGTATTTTCTGATCCCTTTTGGCTCAAGGTCACTAAGGGACTTTTGTTAAGCTCCTTGAGTAGCTCCATGCCATGCTTTACTTTGCCATGTTAAATTCCTGTAGCTTATAGTTTTCATGCTCGAAAGTGTGCTACCTGATTTGAAATTCCAGACAAGTGTTAATTTCACTAAGTCTGAAATCTGTTTACCAATTGCTCTTTTGCCATGATTGTTTGAACCTATTAATGATGAATTGGCCGTAGCTCAGTGTTCTTCTTTTGCTAAGCATCATGAATGGATCCCTGCCATGTATTTTGTTGCCATGTTTGAGTGTTGTAGCATATTAATCTTGTTGCATTTAGATGGCTACTTGCTGTTTATCGCAGACCGGTGCCATATTTGAATTGCTTGCCATTTCCAAACCGTGCATCCGATTCCGGCGATCTTTATATCGATTTCAACCGAAATCACATCACCTTTCCAGTGGAACACTTGGATTTCCAAGTTGAGGCCAGGTTCATTCATTCCTTATCAAATCTTGCATATGCATCACATATCGCATCCCGCATAGCATACCATGTTTGCATCATGTTGTTTGAGCTTGCACGTGGTTGATTGTGTTCTTGTTGCTTGTTTGTCTTGTTTGGGTAGATCCGGGAGACGATTTCACTAACGAGGAGCCCGTTGAGTTTGCTTTCGAGGATCCAGTCAACTCTGACAACTTTGCAGGCAAGGTGATCATACCCTCGAAATCACTTCTATCTTTGCTTTGCTAGATGCTTGCTCTTTTGCTATGCCTATGCTACGATGCCTACCACTTGCTTATCATGCCTCCCAAATTGCCATGTCAAACCTCTAACCCACCATGTCTTAGCAAACCGTTGATTGGCTATGTTACCGCTTTGCTCAGCCCCTCTTATAGCGTTGCTAGTTGCAGGTGAAGTTTGGAGACCGTTCCTTGTTGGAACATTATTTTCTTGTTGGGATATCATTATATTATCTTGTTATCTTAATGCATCTATATACTTGGTAAAAGGTGGAAGGCTCGGCCTTTTAGCCTAGTGTTTTGTTCCACTCTTGCCGCCCTAGTTTCATTCATATCGGTGTTATGTTCCTGGATTTTGCGTTCCTTACGCGGTTGGGTAATAATGGGAACCCCTTGAGAGTTCGCCTTGAATAAAACTCCTCTAGCAATGCCCAACCTTGGTTTTACCAATTGCCACCTAGCCTCTTTTTCCCTTGGGTTTCCGGAGCCCGAGGGTCATCTTATTTAAACCCCCCGGGCAGTGCTCCTCTGAGTGTTGGTCCAGCCTGTCAGCTACCGGTGGCCACCAGGGGCAACTCTGGGCTGGCCTACCCATACCCAAGACAATCTGAGTGTGCCCTGAGAACGAGACATGTGCAGCTCCTATCGGGATTTGTCGGCACATTCGGGCGGTGTTGCTGGATTTGTTTTAACTTGTCGAAGTGTCTTGTAGAACCGGGATACCGAGGCTGATTGGAATATCTCGGGAGAAGGTATATCCTTCGTTGACCATGAGAGCTTGTCATGGGCTAAGTTGGGACTCCCCTGCAGGGATTTGAACTTTCGAAAGCCATGCCCGCGGTTATGGGCAGATGGGAATTTGTTAATGTGTGGTTGTAGATAACTTGAACCTTAATTTAATTAAAAAGAATCAACCGTGTGTGTTACCGTGATGGTCTCTTCTCGGCGGAGTCCGGGAAGTGAACACGGTGTTGGAGTAATGCTTGCCGCAGGTTGTACTCTAGTTATTCGTTCGCGCTTTGCCTTCTCTTCTCGCTCTCTTTTACGAACAGGTTAGCCACCATATATGCTAGTCGCTTGCTGCAGCTCCACATTTTTACCTTGCCTTACCTATAGCTTAAATAGTCTTGATCGCGAGGGTGCGAGATTGCTGAGTCCCTGTGGCTCACAGGTTACTTCCAAACCAGATGCAGGGCCTGATGACTCCGTTCTAGATGATGCGCTTGAGCTCAAGTGGGAGTTCGACGAGGACTCACGCCGTTACTATGTGTCTTTCCCTGATGATCAGTAGTGGTGCCCAATTGGGGCGATCGGGACCGTGTCGCATGTTGGGTTGATCTTTTATTCTGGCACCGTAGTCGGGCCATGAGTGATTGGATG
>NC_057809.1:404163364-404164085 GCF_018294505.1 Triticum aestivum | reverse complement strand
GAATACCTGAGTTTAGTACGCCGACATCAAAGATCTCTTTTATGCAGTTGTTGGTGAGATAACCTCGACACCACCCAGTACTGGGGTGGGAGTTCGGGATTATTGCCATAACTTATATAATGGATGCTTTTCGAAGGTTGAGGTAGATGGTTTCTGAAGTTTTTCTCGGTTATGTGTTGAAGGATGGATACAGCTAGATGTAGGATTTGCTAGATTTGGGTGAGATATTATGCTTCCCCTGTATCCCCAACACCTGATTGCATAACCGGAAAGGTTCGGGAGTTTCATAGGTGGGAATTCTTGTATCTCTAGTTCTTCTTCCACGTATATTTGGTTTGAGATTGGGATTTCTTACCGAGTATTCGTTCTTGTTTCGTACCTTGTTGAATTATTCCTCTACCTAAATTCTAAGTGGCTTCTCAATTTATGGATATGTGACCATTTGAAGTGGAATGCCTTCGTTCTTATGTTCGGATGTGAAGACTATATGTTGCAATTTCAACCCGCTTGATTCAGCTTCCATTTTATCTGTCAATGTGCTAACGGATGTCACCCTCTTCAGGATGGCTCCCGCTAAGAGCAGCAATCAGAATCAGAATCAGGATCCGCCACCACCTCCCCCTCCTCCAGAGGCATGGCAAGTTGTGATGGCTGCTACCAATGCAAACACGCAGTTGATCATGCAAATTCTTCAAGAGCGCAATCAAGTGAACCAAGGCAA